>NW_009936753.1:10826-13277 GCF_000696875.1 Nestor notabilis
AAGTGGCTGGGTAGTGTGGCCATGAGGTCAGGCACTGAAAGCTAATCCAATTGCATCCTGATTTACAGACAAAAAGTTATTCAACAGTAGTGTAATGGTAGTCCTTGAATTATGC
Organism: Nestor notabilis; assembly: GCF_000696875.1. NCBI lineage: Eukaryota > Metazoa > Chordata > Aves > Psittaciformes > Psittacidae > Nestor > Nestor notabilis. The sequence goes on from NW_009936753.1 coordinate 10,942, forward strand.
ACAATATGCCCAGCTAAATGATGTAGCTGTTAACCCGTGGCTCAATGCAGTTTGTAAGTGAACAATGGAGAGGCTGGAAAGGGAGGGAGGGAAGCACTGGAGCAGCTCCTTGGGCTGCATAGAGAGGAGAGTACTGATGAGTCACGTCTAGGCAAAGATGAAATGCGTGCATGTCCTTCCCCAAACATGGATTTATTTTTATTGTTTTGGGCTTTGCAATAATCTTGATCTCTCTCCTTTTGGCACTGCTTGTACCTCTGAGTAATGCCCATCACAGACATATATGGTCATAAACACCAAAATTATCTTATGACTAAATCTAGCTAGCCCTGAACCTTCTCGTCTCCCCAGATGGCCACCGCTGGCTGTGAGTCAGCTTAGTGCCAGCTGGCAGCTCTTGTCTCCTGTGGGATGCGCAATGGACAGGTACAGCAGAGCAGCGTAAAGACCTTTTGCAGAAAACAGACTTGGAGCAAAGGATATAACTGGGCATCTCTGTGCTCCATAGCGTGGTGACCCCATGACTAATTTCTGCCTAAAATGCCTCTTCTCAAGGTGAGTGTACTGATTGCATCAGCTTGGTGTGAGCAGCTATTGGAGGCCCTGGGGAGAGGTATCATCTTTCCCCCAAGGGCGCCAGGGAGAATTGGTGGCACAGCCGAAGGAGCTAAATGTTGCCTTCTGCTGAGAGCTGAGCTGTGCGAGTGGTCTGGGAGTCCTCCCTGCTTGTGATGGTGCTGGTGGCACATACAGCACTGGCTGCTTGTGCTGCTGTGGGCCTGCCTGCATTGGGCCAGTTTGCCTGGGCAAAATCTGCCCCTTCCTTTATACTTAGGGTGGCAGATGAACATGTCCCAGTTCCATCTTGCATGAGATGCCTGCATATCAGCTGCTATTACTAATCAGGTAGCTTTTAGAAGGAAAAAAAGAAGATCACTTTTAAAATTCTTATGTTGAGAATATCAAATGCATCCGGGTGAGAATACAGGAAGGTGGCTTGCGCAGAAGGTGCTCTTCCTTTTCCAAGGTGCTCCTTTTCTTATGATGATGATTTATCTACTTTAATATACCAGAATATGAGAGAGCTGGTCAAAAGTCAAAGGTTCTGGCTTTCTGCAGCCAGAAGTAGAAATGCCAAAATTTCCTACAGAAAGGAAAAGTAAAGAGCTTAGAAAGCAACCAATGACTTTATTTGGAAAAATTCAGGGTGAAATGGAGTAAGAGGACTCAGCCTCTAAGTCATCCTCTTGGCCACAGCTCTTGCATGCTTTCAGTTCCTGCAGACTTGTGGTTCTGGTTGGATGGTTTACATGGACCTCTCAATCTGTGGCAAGCAGTAAGGGATGCCCCTCAGCCACAACAGGCTGTGCAGACCAGCCATGCTATTTGCAAAAACTGGTGGTTTTGGTCAGTAGCTCTGAGAATTCAGGGAGGGCTTGAAGAATTGGGAGCAGTGGTGAGGCTGTACCTCGAATCCTGCATTCAGTTCTGGGCTCCTCACTACAAGAAAGATAAGTAAGTGCTGGAGTTAAAGAAGGGTGAAAAAGCTGGTGAAGGGTCTGGAGCGCAAGTCTGATGAGGAACAGCTGAGAGAACCAGGGTTGTTTATTCTAGAGAAAAGGAGGCTCCAGGGAGACCTTTTAGCTCTCTACAACTACCTGAAAGGAGTTTGTAATGAGGTGGGTGTCAGTCTCTTCTCCCACGTAACAAGTGGAGAAGAGAAAATAGCCTGGAGTTGTGACAGGGGAGGTTTAAATTGAATATTAAGAAAAATTTCTTCACCAAAAGGGTTGTCAGTCATTGGAATAGACTGCCCAGGGTGATTAAGTCACTGACCAGTGCTTAGGGACATGGTTTAGTGGTGGGCTTGGCTCTTCTGGGGTAATGGTTGGACTCAATGACCTTAAAGGTCTTTTCCAGTCTAAATGATTCTATGATTCTATGTATGTACTGCAATCCCCTGGTGGAGGTTCTGAGAGACACAAAGAGGGTTGGGATTGAAGTATTACTGAGTCATCTGAAGCACCAAGAACGAACTATAAAAATAAAATTATAGTTGCATGTTGCTGAGGGCATGCTGATAAAAAGAAATATTTACAAATAGGTGATCATCCCATCATGAAATTTAGAGATAGAAAAAGTAATAAGAAAATAGGGTCCACATTTCTATTGCTTCAGAATTCCCTTCCTCCTCTGGCAGATGTGGCTGACAAGACCCTATATTTTCATAGAATGATAGAATGGTTTCAGTTGGAAGAGACATTAAAGATCATCTAGTTCCAACCCCCTGCCATGAGCAGGGACACCTTCCACTAGACCAGGTTGCTCAAAGTCCC
>NW_009936753.1:13414-40824 GCF_000696875.1 Nestor notabilis
TGCACCTTCTCTGGGCACCCTGTGCCAGTGCCTCACCACCCTCACAGTGAAGAACGTATTACTAATATCTAATCTAAATCTGACCTTTTTCAGTTTAAAGCCATTCCCCCTTGTCCTGCCACATGTCCTGGACATGTAAAACATCCCTCACCAGATTTTCTCTAGGCTGTCTTTAGGGACTGGAAGGCTGCTTTACGGTCACCCTGGAGCCTTCTCTTCTCCAGGCTGAAGAAGCCCAACTCTCCCAACTTGTCTCCATAGGAAAGGTGCTCCAGCTATCTGAGCATCTTCATGGGCCTCCTCTGGACTCACTCCAGCAGGCCCATGTCTCTCTTGTGTCAGAGGCCTCAGAGCTGAACACAGTACTGCAGGTGGGGTCTCATTAAAGCAGAGTAGAGGGGCAGGATCACCTCCTTCAACCTGCTGGCCACACTTCTTTTGATGCAGCCAAGCATACAATTGGCTTTCTGGGCTGCAGGCACACACTGCTGGGCCATTTTGAGCTTTTCATCAACCAATACCCCCAATTTTCCTCAGGGATACTCTCCCCAGCCTGTAGTTGTGCTTGTTCTTGCCCTGACCCATGTGCAGGACTTTGCTCTTGGCATTGTTGAACTTACGAGGTTTGTGTTCCCCCACCTCTCAAATGTGTTGAGGTCCCTCTGGATCGCATCCCTTCTCTCCAGCATGTTGACCACACCACACAGCTTGGTGTTGTTGGCAAACTTGCTGAGGGTGCACTTGATTCCGTTGTCCCTCTCACCAACAAAGATGTTAAACAGTGCTGGTCTCAGTACCAACCCCTGCAGAACACCACTCGTCACTGGTCTCCACTTGGACATTGAGCTGTTGACCATAACTCTGAGTGAGACCATCGAGCCAATTCCTTGTTTTCTGAAAGCCTGAAAGTGTTACATTCAGTCAGCATGTGTGGGCTAAACTAAACAATAAAAAGATAAATGCTGTATTTTCCTGTACACTGTAATTGTAGTATTGCATGTTTCTAGCATGGTAATATTTATGTGATGGTGTAGATGTAGGCTACTGTGTCTGTGTTCAGAGAGGATAGTGAAATTAAGCCTGTTCTTCTGCTTTTGTTTAAATGGTGTATTTTTGAGTCAAAGGGTAAGTTGGATAAGTATGTAAATTGGAGAGAATAATGAGATGAGATCTTTTGCAGCATGGTAGATATTTGTATTTCAGAATTTCTATACCAACTGTCAGCAAAGCTGTTCTAATTTATAAGCTGGTTTAGGGAATTGTTTTTCAGCTGAGTTCACCCATATGGTTATTAGAACTAAGTTAAGTGTCCCTATCTTACCCTCCATGCACAAGTTCACATAAAAATTTAGATTATGATGTGTTGTCTCTACGTTATATGATCCTATAATTCTGTGACGTAAGGGTTTTGTTGTAAATGGTCATTGTATTTACAATCTGGTAGATTTTTAGGTAGCAGGCTATAGTGATCTGAAACATGACAGCTTTCTTTAGGTAGGGCTACCAGTATTTGTGTTTACTGCGTTTCATACCAATTTAATCTGAAGAAACAATTGAACTGTAAAATATACATTATGGATTTAAAAATCACACAAAAATCAAGAGCAAGTCTGTGTGATACTGATATCAATGTTTTTCTGGGTAGAAAAGAAACCTGAAGAATGATGGAGTGGAAAAGAATACAGGCTTCTAATGAGTTCATTGACACTTGCAGATATTTGTTGTTTAATCCTATGAAGAACACCAGGTGTCATTTTGATGGAGGCAGCAGAGTTGCCTGAGCATATTCCAATTTTGAAAATCAGATTTTAATTTTTTTTAGTCATAAAATGTGAATTATCTTGTACCTAAGGTTATAATTTTGAATGAGCAAAAGGTACAAGAATTATATGGCTGTTGCTCATGTTGTAATAGTTATTTTTTAAAATGCATAGTTCTATATATCCTCTTATTTACACACACAATTATTTAACTGACAAACTAATAGTAAACACAAAACCATAAGCAAGTACACAGTTATGTAGAAAAAACAAAATAGTAGCTTCCACCAGCCACTAAACAGTGCATCTATAATACCCAGTGTGAGCAGACAGGTAACATTGCAAAAGCCTACTGTCGTGGTTTAAGCCCAGCCGGCAACTTGGAACCATGCAGCCGCTCGCTCACTCCCCCCCTTTTCCTTCCTCCCCCCTCTCCCGGAGGGATGGGGAGGAGAATTGGAGGAATGTAACTCCCACGGGTTGAGATAACAGCTCTCCAGTAACTAAGGTATAATACAAACCACTACTGCTACCAATAATAATGATAAGAGGAATAACAAGGGGAGAGGACACAACTGCTCACCACCCACCGACCGATACCCAGCCCAACCTGAGCAGCGATCTGGGCCTTCCGGTTAACTCCCCCCAGTTTCTATACTGGGCATGACGTGCTGTGGTATGGAATACCCCTTTGGCCAGTTTGGGTCAGGTGTCCTGCCTCTGCTTCCTCCTGGCTTCCCCTCCTCTCTGGCCAAGCATGAGACTGAGAAAGTCCTTGGTCAGAGTAAACATTACTTAGCAACAACTAAAAACATTGGTTCTATCAGCATTGTTCCCAGACTGAAAGTCAAAAACACAGCACTGCACCAGCTACTAAGAAGGAGAAAAAATGACTGCTGTAGCTGAACCCAGGACACCTGTTTTGGGCCTTGAAGATGTTTTTATGTGCTCACTTCTAATCACCACCATTGCACTCTCATCTTGGATAGCCTGAAGATGAAAGATCTCTTAATACAAAGGTTAACATCTGAAATCCAGTTTTGACCAGGCCTTGTGACATACTGTTGTTCTGTCTGATCTCTCCCATTTCAGGTCGAAGGAGGTAATCCTGCCCCTCTACTCTGCTCTCGTGAGACCTCACTTGGAGTATTGTGTACAGGTCTGGTGTCCTCAACATAAAAAGGACATGGAGCTGTTGGAACAAGTCCAGAGGAGGCCCATGAGGATGATAAGAGGGCTGGAGCACCTCCCTTATGAGGACAGACTGAGAAAGTTGGGGCTGTTCAGCCTGGAGAAGAGAAGACTGCATGGAGACCTCATAGCAGCCTTCCAGTATCTGAAGGGGGCCTATAATGATGCTGGAAAGGGACTCCTCCTTAGGGACTCTAGTGGTAGGACAAGGGGTAATGGCTTTAAACTTAAACAGGGGAAGTTTAGATTAGATATGAGGAAGAAGTTCTTCACAGTGAGAGGGATGAGGCACTGGAATGGGTTGCCCAAGGAAGTTGTGAAGGCTCGAACCCTGGTGGTGTTTAAGGCCAGATTGGACAGAGCCTTGGGCGACACAGTTTAGTGTGTGGTGTCCCTGCTCATGGCAGGGAGTTGGAACTAGATGATCTTAAGGTCCTTTCCAACCCTAACTATTCTATGATTCTATGATTTCTCATTGTAGGACAGCTCACAGGTGCGCAAGGTGTTGTAGTCTCTGGACCTGGAGAAGTTTTTGCAGTTTATAACAGCTAGTAGTTGTTACAACCAGTTGTTATAACAACAGGTAGTCTTTTGCTCCTGTTTTTTGCTGTTCTGTCTTGCATTCATTGCCTCACTTTTTTTGATGTCCCATACTCACTCTACTCTCCCAGCATTGCTATTATCATCTGGTTCAGAAGAAATGTTTGTCTGCTTTTGTAGTTTAACTTTATGCAGGGAAGTAATACACATGTTCAAGATCTTATGATCTATTTAAATTTCAGTGAAAAAAAGATTATGTAGGAATTAAATCTTCAACAATTTCTATGAGGAGTTTTCTATTTTTTGAGGGTAGGTAGAAACTGTCTTTTGTGTAGCGCAAAGGCAAATTTAATTTTGAAAGGGAAGCTGTAGCATTTTTTTGGAAAGAACAGGGTTTCTAAACTTACCCTCGTAGTGAAGTTCATTCTTTCTCCTGCAGAAGACTGTAAGAGAGCTGTAGCATGTTAGATGTGAAGGCATGATAGTTTAAGCCACTTCTTATCCCTCACATCCTTGAGCAGAGCATAATGTACTCTGATGTATGTGGACACGAAGTCTTTGTGCACTGAGGACTATTAATAAGGTGGCAACATTACCTACTGCTTATTCTGTTGTTTCTTTTCACTTTCTTCTTCCTACTAATATGCACAGGAACCAGTGCTGGTTTTATTGTCTTCTGTATATAGATTTGTCTTCTGATGTGTGACACAACATTTTTTTTCCCATGGGAAAATGTCATTGTTCTGGGATTTGACGTCTAGTGGACATAGGAAAACAAATCAGAGTATCCTCTAGAGAAAATGATAAAATTCTTCAGCATAGAGCTTGCAACAGGTCTTTGCTGCTCATTCAACATTGAATAATCTTGTTATTTTTCCACTCACTTGGATTTTTATCACTCAGTATAGTAAACTTTGCTGGAACATTAAATATGCTTGATGATGCCTTGGATACGACAGTATCTGTAGAGTAGGAGAAAATGAGGTATTTAAGCTTGAAGGTAATATATTACACATTTTTTCTTTTCTCTGTAAACATGGCTATTTTGCATATGCTTACTATACATAACAAACATGCATCAGACCTCCTGGGCCTGAAGAACAGTGAGGATGATGGCAAGAAAAGCATGCTTCTATCTGTGTATCTCATTCTGCACAGAAGACTTCTTTAAACATAAAAGAAAACCTCAAATCTTGAGCATGTTTTCCAACTGAGCAGTGAATTGATTGTGGGACCACGCTTAGTACCCCTCTGATTTAAGGCAGATGGAAGAACCATCACTTTTACATCTCCAGGATGGCCTGTAAATTCCCCCTGGCAGTGACTCAAGTGGACGTGTCTGAAAGAATAAACATTTTTCTCACTTAAGAGGCTTTAAGGAAGTCTACTGACATGGTGGTATCAGTAGGCATGTGCTGTCATTCAGATCTGTGCTGTGCAAACCAGGCTTCCCTGGGAAAGTCTGTTCTCAAGAAGCACATCAGAAACCTGTTGATATAAAGAGCACTGAACTTTCGTATGGTACAAATGGTTGCTAGTTAATTTCAGTTATAATGTGCCAAATCAACCAGCAGAGAGTTTGGCCTAAGAAAGATACTGTGTTTTATGCAAGGTGACTTTTTGCTATGACTCATTGCAGGCGCTGTTACTGGAGGGTGGAAAGGACTCTTTTTTTGTTTCTCACTTTCACTGTGATGAACATCCTACATTTTATATGACCAGATTTGCGTAGGACAGAGGTGAAATGTTATCACTTTTTTTGTTGTTATTGCCAGAAAGTAAGATGACTCATAAAATTATTTTGTGTTAGAAGAATCAGCTGAAAATGGGAAACTGCTCCTTCTTATCCCTTTCCAGATATCCTTTGCATTTGATAGGTGGATAGTAATGCACTGGAAAGAGCATTTGGTAATTTGTATAAAGGAATAAAAAGCTGTAGATTATCCAGTAATGTTAGGACTTGTAATGCTTTATAATATTTAAAGTGGCTGACTACATACGGTATGTACTGTAGAAGTTACTCCTAGTTTCAAAACTCAGTTTTGACCCAAAATCTAAAATGTAAAAGTTCATAGTTTTTTAAAGAATTAGTCACTGTTAGGTCATGTATTTTAGTATGGGTCCAATGGGACACTGGTGTTCTCAACTTTTTCTGTGCTGTTTGATTAGTACTTAAATGTTCTAGATGTTTAGAAGGGCAAAAAGGTAAATTATCAGACTAGTTGATGTTTTTTATAAAAGCAGAACAACAATCTTTTGCTTGAAGGGATCCTACCAACATTTAGAGCCTGTAATTTTAGCCCTAAATGGATATGAATTTAAGTTGACTGAATAAATGCTAGCAGAATCATGACCTACAGGGAGACCTTGATATTATTCTGTAAATTATTGTATGTGTAAGTTTTCTGATATAGCAGTTAAAACAGATGCAATATCATATCAGATCTTTAAGAGTTCTGTATTTACCTTATCATTCAAATGACTAAAAATGTACTGTTGGTTTTATTTGTTTACTATGAAACATCATTATGTTGATTACAGTTATTCTAATTATTGTGCATTTGTAGGAAGGTAAGTTTCAAATGGAACTGTGTGGAGGAAATTAGATATACTAAGTAATGGTGTACAGAGATAATGGTGGAATTTATCAGTTATCTATAAACAATCAACACATTATCCCATGTGACCTGAAGATGCCTGCTGCAGAAAGTACCTTCTATACTGCAAGTACTTAGCAGATTTTCTGGTTTTGTTAACTTACAATGCATCTAGATTTAGTGCCACTTTATGTGTTAAGTTACAAGTTAAAGCAGATACCAGTTTCTGATCCCCTATGCTACCTCCTGTTTTAAAATCATAGCTACTGAAGTGGGATCTGACTGTGCTTTATGCAAACATACATTGCATTTTTGTTTTTTCCTGCTGTACTTAATAGAAACAACCCTCACCTTAATTCTGGCAGTTGGTTTGATTCTGATCTTACATTAGTGTGTCTGATAATTTCACTGGTATTAACATGGTTACCCTGCAGTGGGTGGACGAGAATCCATTAACATCTGTTGCTATATTGCTATATTGCTCTTGAGAAGATGAGATGCCTGATAAATGCCTCACAACAAACCTTCACTCTCAGCAGTGTTATAGTGCTCTAAATGAACAACCTATGCACTGCAAAGCATGCCCTGGAATTTATGAATGACACTATAAATTAGGATATAAGATACCTTGGTCCTCTTCCAACTATGGTGATGGCCTTTTTCTCCACATCATAAACTACAGACACAGCTGCATAATATACACAGTCAAATGCCAAGGACCTAATAAGATTTTGCTTTCCAGAAATATAAATAATTTAGTCAGATTAATGACATCATTCTACCTGAAGGATTCTATAATTAGTAGATTATTGAAGCAGCACACAAGTTATCTACCATTAGCACCTGGAGGAATTCCTGTTGTCTTAAACAGTGGAATCAAATGATATGAATATTCCTGTCATGCAATCTGTAAAGATAATAAGCTTCTGGCATTTTGTAAGCTATATAAATCCATGGATTTCGCATTAAATATTTGAAGCACAGGAGATGTTATTTGTTAGAATACTGATAACTGACAGTTCAGCTATTCCAGCTGCCTTTTCCATTTGGTAAATCCCTCTTTGTTTGAGTTGCTTTCAAGCCTTTCTAATTTGTTGTTGTGGGTTTTTTTCTTGTAGTTGTGTATTTTTCCAGTTCCTCTGGAGGTGTTTTTTGGACTTTTCTATAATAAACACAATATTTTTACAGAAGTTTTATCCTTTTGATACAGAGAGGATGTTCAAAACAGGGGTATAAACAGGCAGATCTTTTTTGAACAAGGAAGAAATATTGCTTGAAATACTTGAAAAGGGTGCCTTTCTTCTGAATATATTGACAAAGCAGAAGCTTTCCTGATGTGTGCTCCATTCTCAGAGTCTGGGATATTACTGGGGATGTAACTTGTCAAGGTCAAATATACGTTAATATATCATAGTGAGGATATGGTATAATTCTTGAAAAATACAGGCCATGGGGAAGATGGCTGATGTCTTTATAGACTGCAGAGTTGAACAGAAGCTTTTAAAGATGGTAAAAATATGATGACTGTTTATTTGAGTGTGATCTCTTAACAGCTTCAGTTATCCAGCAATTTAAAGTGAAAAAATTTGTTGGGAAAAGTCTCCGTTTTTAATGGATTGCCATGTCAGGCTTGAGGTGCAGCCGGGATAACTGATGACATTTGAAGTCTTTAGAATAAATTATGGTTTGTGTGCAAGAGATGATAATGCAGTTAAAAAGAATTATGTAATAGTTCTTCAAAGAGCTTGAGGCATTAACACAGGGTAATAAATTAGTAGGATTTACAAGTAAGAAATTACTTTAGTGGGAGAGTCCTTTTCATCCCATATGGTTTTGCCTCCAGGCACTTGCTGATGTTTAAGTAGAGAGATGCCTGATGAAACCTCCAGGTAGCTGTGAAATTACAGGGGCCACCTGTGTTGTTAACAACCCATCCAACTTTAATAGTAGCCAGGTACTTCCCCTGTAGAGAAGTGAGCTTCTACTTGTAGGATGTATGTCAAAACCTTGTCACAAACTATTTTTAGACCTCAGGCTGAATTACAGGCTAAAAGCTATTTTTACTCTTCTTTCCTTTATGGGTGGTCCAAGTAAATGGTTTCTAGCTGTTCTAAAGTATATTAACCACTCCAGATGACTTGTGCCTATCAATGCATAGATATTTCTTTAGTCTGTGAAAAGAAATCCCATATTAAGTTTTAGAAATCTTAGTCAGAAGATGCTTGACACCTATGCAAAAATGCATTATAAGTCATTATATTACCACTACTGATACTAGATAGTTTTCAGTATTTGACTAGAAAGATTTAGAGCTTCAAGGAAAGAAAGAGACCTCAGTAATGGTATCTGAGCAGAGGCAAGAAATAGTACATCCATCTCCTCTGCACAGTTCCACTGGAAATTAGAGAAGGGGTTGCTCTCTCTGTTTTTTTGGGGATCAGTTTTGTTTTGTTTGTTGGGTTTTTTTGGTGGTTTGGTTTGGTTGTTTTGTTTTTTTGTGTGGGTTTGTTTGAGTTTCTTTTTTCCGCTTTCTTCTCCCCACCCCTGGCTTTTAGCTGGTAATCTCTCTGCTATCATATCACAGCCTCTTTCTCTGAGGAAGCCTTTTTTAGAGTATGTGCTGATTGCCTGATGACAACAGCCACATAAAGCCTAAAGCTTTAAATGTGCTGAAGCCTGAGTATTGGGTTTGGTTTTGTCCGATAGACTAGAAAAACAGCCATTATTTGAGAGGTTTGGGTTGATGTACCCTATCACTTGCACCCAGTAATGTATTTTAAAACATTTAGAAACATTTTTTTTCCTTATCCTGCCTATTAATATTATGGTAAACTTAAACTCAGTAAAATGGGGAATCTTTGAGTTCATTGAAGTTATGTTATTTCGGTTTCCCTTTCTTTTAGCCTGCAATGTCAATATGCAGTTCTTTGAGATCATTGACTCATGTTTCACTCTCCCAGTCATCAGGAAGTTGAGTTGGGCTCAAATACTAAGGTGCAGATTTTGTAATCCCACGGGAATGCTGATGCTTTCTAAAAATAGCTATTTATTTAAAACATAATGTTCAATACTTGGAATTTAACTAGGAGTAGATGCACTTAGAAAGATTCTGGCAAAGGGAAATATTCGAATCATGAATGATAGAATCCTGGATTGAAAGGGATCTCAAGGATCATTTAGTCCAACCTTTCTACGCAATGCATGAGCTAGACTAGATGGCCCAGCACCATGTCCAGCTGAATCTTAAGTGTCCAACATTGGGGAATGCACCACTTCTCTGGAGACATTATTTGAATGGCTGATTGTTCTCATTGTGAAAATTTTCCTCTTGTGTCCAATCTTAATCTCTCTGGGAGTAACTCATGTCCATTACCTCATTTCTTTTCCATGTGACTCCCGGTAAAAAGGGAGTCTCCATGTTCTTCTAGTCACCCTTTAGGTAGTGGAACATGGTGATAAGGTCTCCCTTGTGAGCCTTCTTTCCTCAAGCCTGAACAAACCCAGTTCTTTCAGCCTTTCCTCACACGTCAGGCTTCCCAGTCCTTGTAGCCCTTCTCTGGACCCTCTCCAGCCTGTCCACATCTTTTTTGTATAGTGGGGACCAAAACTGAGCATCATATTCCAGTTAGAGCCTGACAAGCGCTGAGTAGAATGGACTTCTTTATCTCTGCCGATGATGTCCTTGTTGACGTAACCCAGAATTTTGCTGGCTTTTTTTACTGTGGCAGCACACTGTTCACTCCTATTGAGCTTGTTGTCCAGCAGGACTCTCAGGTCCCATTCCACAGAGCTGTTCCCCAGCTGGGTAGATCCCAGCCTGTTCTGCGCTCCTGAATTGTGTTTACCCACATTGTCCTTGTTGAACTTCATAAGGGTCTTGTTAGCCCACTCTTCCAGCCTACCCAGGTCATCCTGCAGACTGGCTCTCCCTTCCAAAGTATTCACTTCTGCACTCAGTTTGGTATTGTCAGCAAACTTGATAAGGGTACATTTGATACCATCTTCCAGATCATATATGAAGATATTAAACAGCATTGGGCCCAGTATTGATCCCTGGAGAATCCCACTAGTGACAGGTCACTAGTTTGAAAAGGAGCTACTTACCACCACCCTCTGGGTGCCACCTGTCAACCAGTTCCCCACCCACTGCACAGACCACTTGTCTAGACCATAACGTGGCAGCTTCTTTAGGAGAAGGCTGTGGGAAACCATATCAAAAACCTTGAAGAAAGGTAGACAATGTCCACTGCTCACGGCACATCAGCCAAGCAGGTTACTTTGTTGTAGAAGGTGATCAGGTTTGTCAAGCACAATTTACCTCTGGTGAATCCAGGCTGTCTTTTCCCAGTCACATGCTTGATTTGACTTGTGATAACCCCCAGGGGGATTCATTCCATAACTTTCCCAGAATCTGAAGTAAGATTTACTGGCCTATAATTTCCTGAAGTCTTTCTTATAGAGTGGGGTGGCATTAGCCTTCTTCCAGTCTTCTGGGATGTCCCCTGATCTCCATGACTTCTCAAAGACTATGGAGAGCAATCTTATAGTGATATCAACTAGCCCTCTTAACATCCTTGCGCAGAAGTTGTCAGGGGCCATTGATCTGTAGGGGGTCTAACTCCTGTAATAGTTCGCATACCAACTCTTCCTTCAATGGTGATGGATCTGATTTTTGACCCCAAGGCCTGAGGCCCAACGGTGCTCATAAAGACAGTATCACATACTGTTATTTCATCTAGAAAGCCAGCTAATCTGTGTTTTGGCAGTGTGGTTATTTACAAGTAGAGCTGAACAAAATGTCTTTCCTCTTCATTTTTGCATTCCTCTTTTACCTTTCCTCCACCAAAACCAGTCCCACACACTCTTAAAAGAATGTCTGTAGAAGAGTTTGAATTGTCATTATATGACAATGTAAGAACATCAAGTGTATTGTCTAAGACGAAGAAGGGCTATGTCAAATAACCAAGATGAATATAGGTTTGTTGGATGCACCTTTGTTGTGAATCTTAGTGCACTACCCTCCCACCCCCTCCTTGCTACCTAGGGAGCCCTTTACTCTCCTCCACCTTTTACATATTTTCACACATATGTTTTTCACGCACATACATATTTTTAATGGGTGTAAAGATTAGAAGCTACTATAAACTCTGAACCACACTTAATTCACCTTTTCATGCATTTATAAGTTCTTTGTAAAGACAATAAACCGAAAACATCACCTTTTTCCTTCATAAGCAGGAATTTACCTGACCTGGGTCAGTAGGGTGTAAACCGCAAATATAGAAGAGAATGAAGACCATGACTGTTGATGATTTTTGATGCTGATAATGTAAAACCAGTTCATTGCTATGCAGACTGAAATCTGACATCTGCAGGAATAAAAATTGAACACTGTTCTAAGGGAAACATTTATGCATCTCACTAAAACTTGTTTTAAACATGATACAGAGAGGATAATGTTTTTGAACATGCCAGGTATTTAATCAGGACAAATTAGACACCTGTGTTTTATCACTACTTCTAATTCCAGTGGAGGGAGCTTTAGAAGCATCAGTGCAGTAGATTCTGATTATCTGTCTTGTTTTTTTTCTCTACCACTTGGGCTTATTAGCTTACTGGTTAGATAAGCTTGTTACACCTACAGCTTAGATGGAATTAATGGTTTTCCTTTCCCTTGGCTAGCCAAAGATTGTTATAAGATATTTCATGCTGTTCTTCCACTCTGATTTCTGAAGCTTCTAATTCTCAGTTCAGACCTTGTAGACCTTATAGAAAAGATTGAGTTAATTATGATGCTATGGTTATTTGTGGCTATGCAGAAGGATGTATTTATGCATTGGCTTTTCTTCTAAGTTTTGTTTTAGTAAGCATGAGAGCCTAATTATTGATAAAGGGGCCATCTTTCCAACTGGATTTACTGGAATATGGTTACTCATCCACAAGTTTATTGATTAAACTAACCTACTAAAGAAGTAGTTTTGTACCTGTAACTTTTCCGTGTTTCTATCTCAACTTCGGTCATCTAGCCATCCCATTTCCTGAAGCACAGCGGCACTAATCTATGTTGTAGCTCACCGTGCCAAAGCCACCAGGATGCAGCACCACAGGCATGTGTTTTGTGTAATGAGCTGTGGTATCAGGCTGATTCAGGTCTATGGGCTGAAGAAAACTGTGATGCTACTTTCAGATCTAACCTCATGCCCCTGTTCTGACACTTAGCTGTGATGCAATAATTTGCAGCTTATTTGGATCTGCACTGCTGTGGTTGGCTTGATTTCAGTGCTAGCTGGGGCTTCTTAGAAATTGCTAGGTGAGGGAGCCTGGTGCTTTTCAGCAGCACAGCCACACATATGGCCATCCCATGTAGTTAGTTGCTGGGCGTTAAAATGGTGACTGCATTTGCTCTTCAGCTGTTGAACAGTTGAAGCCTGTTGTTGATCCAAACCCCTGGCAGCTGTTCCTGACCTTTGGCTTGCATGTTGGCTCTGGCTACCAACCCTTGGATCATATCCTGGCTCTGGTTCCTGCCTCTTGGCAGCTTATTGGGTTCCTGTCTCTGCCTTCAGCCTCGGCTTGTATCCTGGCCCTGGCTCCAGACCCTTGGTCATTAAGTGGGTTCCAGAATTTCACTGTTAATCCCTGTTCCAGGCTTTGGTCTAATTGGCTGTGCCTTTATCTCCTGCAGTGGATGGTCTGCAAACATTTAATATCACTGGGTTGTGTACAAGAGAGGAAAATGTAATTGATGAGGAAACTTGTCTCTGGAAGGCCATACTCTGTCTTCTGTCCCTGAGATCCATCAAAGAGAGGCCTTACCAAGATTCTTAGTAAAGTTGAAAACCACCAAATATTTTTCCTGGTTTTGAAGTATATGAGAAGGCATAGTCTAAATGCTGTTTTACTATATGTTTATAGGAAAGGAAAAAAGAGCCATTTTGGTCTCCTGGAGTATATATTTGGATTGTAAGCATTTTCTACAAAGCAGAGAAGTAAGATTAAAATACAAAGCAAAAAGAAGGAAAGGAAGAGTTTGATGAATGGGGGATGCGAGAGACTATCTTTCTGAAAGTGTACCAAGTTTAGCAAATCTTCTAGAGTGGGAGGGCAGCAGACAAAGGGAGATGCCGGACAGTACAAGAACAAGTTGTAGGGCTCAGAACAACAGAAACCAGGCATGTAACTAATCTTTAGAAGACAGTTTTCCTAGGAGGAAGAAATGATTGCATGGAATTAATTGCAGTCCAGGAAGGCACTTGTTGGAAAGCAGGGCTGGTGGAAAAGGTGGCTGATTTTCAGGGTAGATGTTCCTTCCTCCAATGCCAAAAATCACTTTCATTAAACTCAGACCCCGTTAGAATATGGAAACCTTGTTTTCTTTTTTTGTTTCCAGCTGGGACCAAGCTAAAAAGCAGGATTTACTATTAAACACTTAAATCCAGGGTGATTATGTCTGCTTTCTCTGTCATTCCTATCATATTTATTGACCTCGTAATTAGACAAGCAACTTTCAAGAGTGATTCTCAACAACACTCCCCATCTCCTGACTTAAATGTTTTCTAAGCAGACTTTTACTGTACATGTTCTTTTCTGTCCCTTCCAGCATCTTACCTCTGTAGTTCCAAAGTTCTCTAACCTTTTAAGAATAGGATTTGTTGTCTTATGCTAGATGTCTTGTTGATTTAAGTGTTCTTTACTGAATTTTTGAGGAGTGGTAGCCTTGTATCAGTCTACTAAGCAGAGAGTCTGGTAAATGCCTGCATATATATGTTATTGCCAAAGCAGACAAGGGTAACTGAAGTGCTGTATGTCTTTTTGGGCAGAGGTACTTAAGCATCTCTCTTGGTGGAGACCTCAGGCTTCTTCTTAAGTCAAGGAGACTTGGCTGCTGCCAATTGTATTGTCTTGGGATTTAGTACTGAAAGGTCTGTGAATTTTATCTGGAAGACTCATGTGTTCAGATAAACACCTGTCCCAAAGAAATGGTGCAGCAGATATATATTTTTCCTCTCTCTGTGTGATTCTCCACTGGTGGTATGTGTGGAAATTGGGAGTTGGGACTGAAATGATGAACTGTATGCCGTTCTTACTTGTCTAATAAAATGGATTGCTGCTTTATTTAAAGTCACTCATGTAACCTCTTTCACATATCCAGTGCAACAAGCCATCTTGCACTCATTGATGTGGTAGCAATGTACTGGCTTCTTCATAGCTGCAGAGTCTGTCTGTCAAAGTTTCAGAGCACTTTCTCTGTGGTTACAGACAACTCTTTTAGATGAAGACCCTGGGGAAAGACCAGCAGTCATGGTGGGCCTTCTTTCAGTCTTGTCACTCTTCTTGGGAGTTATTTGATTGCCTAGGCATGAGGCCTGGAAATCTGGCTGCACCAACCGGTTAAGACTACATACAGCAGCCATCTGAATAGTTTTATTCTGAGCTGGTTTCCTTGTTACTGTGAAATGTTGCTTATGTTGATGATCTAGGATACAGCAACCGAAGAATTAAAAAGACTTAATCCTGTCAAATCATCAGTTGGCTGTGGAGAAACAAATCCAGTGGATTAATACCTGGATCTGGTGTCTGACTTTTAGCTTCTTACCAACCGGCAGATTCAGGCCAACTTTGTCAGCTACTTTGAGCCCAAGTAATGTTTCTTGGGATACTCACAGATCTAAGTCAAATCACTCCTTGTTTCTGCTTTTCCCTCCCTTCCCTGTCCCATGAATACAGTGTATTTTGTCAAATTTATATTGTCTATCAATTGCTGCTGTTTCCTCATTGTCATCTGCTGTTTTCACTCTTGCTCTCATGCACCTGATTGTTTTCTCACCAAAATCAAGGCACTTCCCTGTAATTAAACAGCATAGGACATTGTGTTCCTGTAAGTAGGTCAGTGCCTCAAGGGCCCACATGGCAAAATAATTTAGGTTGGAAGTGGTATCTGGAGATCATCTAGTTCCAACCTCTTGCTCAAAGCAGGCGAGTCATTTCCCCAGCTGAGACTAATCCTGCAGA
Source organism: Nestor notabilis (assembly GCF_000696875.1). Taxonomy (NCBI): domain Eukaryota; kingdom Metazoa; phylum Chordata; class Aves; order Psittaciformes; family Psittacidae; genus Nestor; species Nestor notabilis. The sequence goes on from NW_009936753.1 coordinate 28,515, forward strand.
TCAGTCTCTGTTCTGTGCTGATAGGTACCAGCCTTGCCTATCTACAGGCCACTAACTTTACCCTTTTAGTCTCAACAGGTTACTTTTTCTGAGACTTCAGACCTTACCAAGTGGGGCTTATCCACTAGTGTTGTTATACTAAATTGTTCTGACTGTTATCAATCCTACTTATCCGTGAAAATAACCTTGGCAAAATTGTTATGCTTAACAGTTATCTGTTAGTTTAGCAGATTTTTTTTTGCTCCTGTTATGCATCGGAATATTGTTTTCTGTTCTTTCCATCTTTGTTTACTTTTTTTGAAACGGATCCTCAAAAAGCTAATTGTTTTAACAGAAGAGCTATGCATTTAAGTTGTTACTTCAGGGTTGTTGCAAATTATGGTATAACACCAAAATTTGCAGTCCACACAACAGTGATTGGTAAGAGTCTGGAGTCGACTATTAGACTGTTAGTTTTCCATAAAGTAGTTCTTCTGGAGAGTTCGAAAACGTCTAAGGCTTTGGGTTTAGACAATTTACTTGAGAAAAACGCAACCAGCATATTATCTAATTACATATATATTAGTACCAGCTGCCCTTGTTATATGAACTGCCTGGATTAATCAAGCAGCTACCTGATTAAAAATTGGACTACAAATGGATGAATAAATACTTAGTTGATTTGAATAAGTCAGAGTTTGGGGGGTTTGTGTCAGCACTCTTGCTGCTTTTTTGGCAGCTATATTAACAAGCAGCTTTTCTGTCATTGTTCAAATAAAAGCAAAACAGCCTTTGAATTTTGTACTCAGAAATTCCACTCATCTGCCTAATGTTCTTTTTTTAATTAGAATGATACACATATGACTTAATTAATCAAGCCTGTCTTAGAGAATTATGCATTTATTAATGGTTTCTGCACTCAAACACATTATTAAGGGATTTGTGCTAAGTACCTGACATAAACCAGCCTAATTTTGCTTGCTTTGCTTAATGTATTGAGAAACAGCTTGTTGATCAGATTTCAAAACATCCATGCTATGAACTAATGTCCTATTTAGAATGTTTAAAAATGCAGCAATTTGGCAACAGACTACTCCAGTGGTTTTTATTTAAAACAAAGTCAGTGCCAGACAAGAAATAAAAATGGAACTTCTTTGGCCACAGTGACGATGGAAGCAAGTAAAATAAGAAAGATTGCTTTGATTCAGGCTTGGTTGGGTTTTGGTTTTGGTTTGATTTCTGTTTTTTGTTTTGGGTTTGGTTTGTTTTTTTTCTTTTTTTTTTATTTCCCCTTTTAATCAAAATGAAGTGGAATAAACAGTTTTATCTACTGTTCAGGAACTGAATTTGTTGAGGTTTGGGTTGGATTTTTTTTCTTCTCATGCAGCTTTAAGAACCACTTCTTTAATGTTGTCCTGCTTCACATAACATTCCATATCACCTGGAGGTGATGCCAGGTGGACAAAAACAAACAAAAAGGAGCTGGCCTTTAGCTCACTGCCACTTGTGCCCACTGGGCCATCATCACCCTGTAGAGTTCGCTTTCCCCTTGGGAAACACTTGGGAGCACTCAGGGTAAGGAAAAAAGTTCTCTGAATTCTCTGCATGAAGAGTTTAGTATCTGCAGGGAGCATGATCACATTTCCAGAACTCCTGCATATGTTTGCCTTCAGTAATGTTCCTTTCTCTCATGCTATGTAGGGAATGGCTATCCTAATTTTTGTCTATATGTACAGTTGCAGTGCCTCATCTAGAGAGAAATAGCAGATGTTTGTCTTTAACAAAAGTTTTTCTGTTTTGAAGCTATTAAGGTATGTTTATGAGAATGATACAGTCTGACATGCACTCTTGCACTAACCTACATGAAGGTAAATGTAAATCCTTTCTAGAAAGGAAGAAGAACCTATGTTGGTATGGTTTGGAATAGAAATATAACCATGTTGGCAAAATTTCCATCTTTGAAGACTGTCTCTCAGCAAAAGAAACTGGCTTCTACCAGTTTGAATCTAGTTCTGAGTCTGTTCAGTCCTTTTGAGCAGTATATTTTTCCCTCTTTAGTGTCCTGCCTGAGAGAAGATGCTGTGATATCATAATCATGCTGATCTCAGACAGCCAGATTACTTAAACTGATCCTTTCCATAGCTGAAGTTTTCTAGTCATTGGAAGCTGCATCCTACCTGCCTGGAGAGATGTGAAGAATACCTGTGAGAAGGATGATTGTTGCCTTAGCCCCATGGAGCCCTACAAAATAAAATACTTCTTAAAGCATTAGTCTTCTCACTGTTTTAAATGTTTTCAAGCACTGTTTACTTAAGATTTGGGATCCTCTCTCTCTCTCTTTTTCTACCTGCTTTGTGTTCCTCCACTGGAACACTTCTCCTTAACTCCTCTTTCCAAAACAATTGGTGAGTGCCCTTTGTAACTTTAGTCTCATTTGTCTATTGTCAGGTGATTTGTTACTGAAAAGTTCACCTGGAACTCTTAGGCAATGATTGCTAGCATTTGTCCACTGGTATTTTGGGCGAATAGAAGCTAATCCTGGCTCATTCTTCTGTTAGTCCAGTTAAGTCTACAGAGAAGAGGCATGGAGGATTTGAAAGGAATTTAAATCCCACATGTACTTTAGGTCTCACAAAGTGTGCATGGGCAGTTTCTCCAGATTTTAAATGAATGCTTGAAAAATACATAGATAATTTTGAAGAGACGGAGAAGTGCCTTCATGGTGTATGGAAACAGAGGAACAGGAAAGGGAAAGAAAGAGAAAATTGAATTATTTTTCTAAAGGTTAAGCTCGACATTTTGAATTAATGTTGAAGTCTAATTTCCACCCGTCTGATGGTTTGCCTGTCACTGAAGAGGATTAGTTATATGGGATCTGAATTCATGTAAAAGTTAATGTGTTGACCTTATCCTGCTTACTTCATTTTTCTACTTACCATAGTAGTAAGACTGACTTTTTCAAAATGGACTCTTCTTCCCTGTTGTCCTGGTTCTTCAGAGAAAAATCAGAATGAACCAGTCAAGCAAGTAACAAGTTGTATGGCTCTTTGATCTGTGCTTATTATTTCCCATCTTGGAAAACACTAGTAACTTGTTTTGGTTTTTTCTTCTTGCTTGTAAGTAGTAGTCTACAACTGTTTCTTTTTGCTTTTTAAAATAGTGAAATATCTTATACATGGTCAGTGAGGAACTTGGTACGTGATTCTGGTGAGATCCACATACTAAAGCCATGGCTAAAGTCTGATACGATGCATTTGGTAATTTCCATTCTGAGTAACAATCATTCACTAATTTGCATTCTGAGTAACAGTCAGTCACTGTTCAACAACAAAAGCAAAGAAAAACTGAATATTGCTCTTTATGTTACTTGAAAACGATAGTATTCATCAGGAGGCAATTTTGTCAGAGGCTGCCAAATGTTTTACTGACAGTAGACATGGAATTTAAACTTTCATACTTACAAAAATCATGCCAGGACTAACCAAAAAATGGGACCATAATTCCTCTACTTCATATCATTGGAAATTATTTTAAAGTGTCTGCCTAGAAAACTAGCAAACTTATGAGCTGTGGTACAAAAGTGGTGATTTATAAGTTATGATTGTTTTTCCTCTTATGAAAATGTATTATGCTTCTAGCACAGTTGATATAATATGCTTCTAGACTGCATCATATATTTTAGTCATGGCAGAGGAGATAAATTAGTGTATTGCCAGGACATTAGATTTCTAATTAAAATTAAAAAGTGGCACATCAGAGATGCGGGGATTTTGGAGGGAATTCCAATCAGGGTGAAAACTAACGCAAGTCAAATATTTATAAAATTATAAAAAATTAATGACACTGTTAAATAATCACAGATAAGAGTTGTTTTCTTCAGAGAAGAAAAATAATCAGTGTTTAATAGCCAAATAAAAAAAGATATATGGTAGAGGTGAAAATGGTAGAGCAGTACATAGTTCTATGATTTGTATCCTACAAATTTTGAGACTGCATTGCTTATCCTGTTTTTTTCTCCTAATCTGCTGGATGTCCTTGAAGAAATCATTTCTTGGTTGGCTATCTTCAGACTGCTCCACTTTTAATGACATCCTGATATCTTTGTTGTTGCTCAACCAAACCAGACACCTCCTCAGGCTATACCACAGCTCCTTTTCAGTCTGTGTTCCTGGTTTCCTCCCCAGGTGTTTGGTGCTATGTGCCATGTACTTGTGCTGCATCTTGGCATTCTTCCATGTGGCCGCATTTGACTTAGGTGCTAAAAGTGCTCCCAGGTCCTGCATGCAGTCTGAACACAACTTACATCTTTGCAACTGTTTCTGCTACCTAATTTTTCAGTTGATTTTGTGCAGAGCACTCTCACCTAAAGATTTTACTAGGTAATATCAAAATGGGTCCTTGTACTGTGTGGCAAACCAGAGTTCTTGTTCTTGTTACAGTTAAATGGAGGATTTATAGTAGAAGTTAGTAACCGTAGACTGCTCACATTGAGGAGTCAGCTGCTTGTGCCTCTTCATCAAATTTTGTAACTCCAAGCATTGTATTTGGATGTATTTTTAACTAGTTAAGAAAAAGTTGAAGCAAAATTTCTGCTTTTTTTCCTGTATTAGAAGTATCTGAGCACTCTTTTACTACAGTGCTGGTAAATATAAGTGGGTTTTGTTGTTTTTCTGAAAGATCTGCTAAACCCTCCCATAGTTATATATTCATAATATGCTGGAAGATACAGTGCATGTTTCTAAACAATTTTATGGATTGTCTTCTGTCTGTAATTGAAACTTCGGCAAGGTATTTCTCTCACCTTGAGTGGCGATCTCTGATGCAACTTTTAACCCGGGGTGTCTCACTTTTCCCTAAGAACAGGCCACAATTGTATAGTGTATATGGGATCCTCTCCAGCTCTGGCCTGAGAGAACCTTCAGACAGTCTCATGGTATCTAATGCAGTTTTCTAAGTGGGGAAGCAAGACCAGGAAAATGTTTAATTATTTTACTGGTTTCACTGGTGGCTGCAGCCTCTGAAGACGGCTCCCTTTGTTTCCTCTTGCTTCCTCTTTTAACACAGTCGTGGCCTGTACTGGAGCCAATTAGGCTGGCTCCTGCTTCCCACTTCCAGCTGTTCCTGCAGGCATCCAAGTTCATCTCCTTAATAAAGTCTGGACATCTGTGGCAGCAGTTGGGAGCAGGAAAGGAGAGCCAGGGCTTTGAGGCCTGCCAGCTAGCTATTGAGTGGTCTGAAGGCTCACCGTGTGGTAACACAGAGGCTCAGAGGACAGCTGCCTCTGGCTTCCCGGTTGTGTTACGGCCACTGTTGGCCCTGGCTTCATCAGTGCTGCTGTGGTGAGGAGCACTGCGTCCAGGATTGTTCTTGCAGCCCACCTGCATGCTCAGAGTTGGGGGTTCAACACCCTTGGAGTGCAGAGGCAATAGTTTCATCAGTTCCTGATTCAGTTTGGTGTCAGGGAAAGTTATTTTCACTGGTGGATGCAGAAGTGCAAACGGAAGGATAAATAATACACATGTGGTTTGTTAGGTGTGCTGGCAGTCTCACTGGGCTGGGTGCAGGCAAAGCCTACAGATCGGGAGCCCACCAGGACCCATGAAGTTAACTACCACTCTTCTCATCAACTAAGCACACAATAGAATTGGAGATAAAAATAAAACCCACTTCCCTTTTATAAAGATGTGCACTGGTTATGGCACGTGTCAACTGCATGGACTGAATTGGCTTTATGAGCAGAGATTCAAGCACTATAGCTGCTGAATGAACTGCCAAGCCACCCACTGCAAATCTTTCATAAGTATACCCACAGGTACACCTTTCCACAAATATAAATCAGCCACAAAAATAAATATGTGGAGTACTTTATTTTTTTTTTTCCTAGGCAATAACTAGGCTTTTGCATGCCTGTGTACAAATACAATCATGCTGGTGGCTATATCAGTTTGTATTATGTTCAAATTTCCCAGCCTGGCATTGCATTAAATTGCTTTTCATCCGAGAGGCCAAAGTTCAAACTTTTCAGCAATATTTTTAATGTTCTGATTTTTGGCTAGTGTTGGAAAAGTTTTGCTTGGGAATCCTTTAGGAATCTTAAGCAGCCGCGAATAATATTTTGTACCCTCGCATATTGAAATGGTCTTGAAATGTAATGTGTGATTAGATATATATGTCCTCTCATGCCCTTCACATGGAAAAATACCAACTTCATGCACACATGTCTTCAGTTGGAAACCTTTCACAAAAGCTAATTTGGCTCAGTAGTGTAATTAAACAAAGTTACTATTTGCCTGCCTTGTTTGTTGTTGCTTTTGTAGTTTAAAGAAACAATCAGTTAAATTACCAGGACTTGAGGGGGAGAAAACAGCTGCTTTTCTTTTCACTGTAAAATTTCTCTCTCAACTTCCTGATTTACTTGGCAGGGTTTTTGAATCAATGTTTAAATAGGAGAACATCCTGATCAGCTGAAAAAACTTGTGTTTCTAAATGACATTTATAAAACAACTGACTATTTCACAAATAAGTGCATTACTGCCATGATTGGAAATATGTACCATATGTTTCCTTGGGGATTAAGCTTTTATCTCTAGATACTGAAAAGCAAATAGAATTGCTGTAAATAAAAGTGAAAGCAGAGACAGAGAACCTGGGTGCCATGACAGCTTTCCCAATAAGCAGGTTGTCTGAAAATACAGCATTGTTTACATGGTGATTGTGGGACAAGGGGTGGAATCCTGCTGAGGGCAGGACAATAGCAGTGGACTGGGGTTCAGACTGTGGCAAACTCTCACTTTGCAGTGGCTTTTCAACCACACACCTCCTGAAAACTTTTCTATTTTACAGGCAAATTAGTCATGATAGGTTAAGTTTCTCCTCAAGTCAGAGGCCAGCCAGACTTCCTAACTCATAAAGCACACTGTCGCTGCAGACCCCAGCTTCAGGTTGCCTTTGTCCTGAGACTGCTACCATAACCCGCTGATGCATCAGCCTGAGCTTGGCAGCTGCCCTGAGGCTTGCTTAGCCATCTCTCCTGCTATAGAACACTGCTGTTTCTCCTCTGGCAAAGCTGTTGGGTTGAGGCTCTAAGACTTAAGACATCTCCCATACTGCTGTACACTCTACCTGCACTTGAAAAAGGGATGATGGAAGTCTGTGAATAATCCTGGGATCACAGACCCTGGGAGGACATTCTGTCCCCCATGCTTTCATGTTTTCACTCAACCAATCTTCCAGGCTTTCTGCCAGTTGAAAATCTGAAATCAAAATCTAAGTTTCCTAATTGAGAGAATGAGAGTAGTAGTCAATTGTTCCTCATAATTTTCTGTTATTGTCTTGGTGGGACATGTAGTGTACAGAGTTCAGCTGACTGACTCACAGCAGCTGTATGTTGAAATGATAAAAGCAAGGATGCTTTTCCTCCCTCTTTTGCACAACATAATGATTGTCCAAAATATAGCTGTTTCACATATGTATTATCTAGTGGAGTTATTTTTACTATGAAATTGACTGTGCTAATTGACTTGCAAAATTCCACAGAATCGGTCTCTTTCTTGGACAATGGCTATACACGCATGAGTCACAGAGTTAGGTCATAAGCCAGTGACTGGATGTCAAGATTAAGTTAAGTATCCTGGGTCTTTATAGATTTTAACTTCATGATATTCATGTGAATGAGATACAAAGAAGGAAGAAGCAATCCTACTTGAGAGGTTGCTGCTGATGATGATTTTGGTGTGGTCTTCTCAGGCATATGTAGGCTTCCCCTTTAGGTGGATGCGAGTATTGACTGTATTATATTTAGTATGCTTTAGAAAACTGAACAGCTGGTGACATTGTTGTGGACATTTTTATTAGGGTATTCAATTCTGCATGCAGTTACCATCATAAAAGGCTTCAGACAAACTAAATCTGCTGATGTGTAGGATTCATTTAATAAAGGGCATAGGCATATATGCCTACCTGGAAATTTTTCTTAAGACTTTGGAAGAACTGAAATCTGGGTGCATCTCATCCTTTCTATCCCAAAATTTGATTTGAAAAAGGGTATTTTATTTGCTAGTGAAATCTTTTTCTGGGTTAAAGCAAAAAAAGAAAAATAGACATTTTTTCTTTCTCTGTTGGACTAAACTTACCCTGAACGTTGAGTGTTTCATTATCCCAACCTGACATTTGAGCACTTCAAGAACAGAAACATTCTGTCAGAGTCACAAGCACAGTTGGTTCTTAGTAATGTGTTATATTTGTGATAATTGATTCTCAAGTATGTCACTGCACAATCTCAAGCACTATGCAAGTGAGTAAAGAAGACAAAAGGGTTCATAGGACTTACTTGACAGCACAATTTCAGTGAAGATTGGTACGTTCTCCAAGTCACTATCAATTAGAATCTAATTCTTAATTTTATTGACAATATAGGTCTTCCAGATGTAAAAGTAGAAGGCATAATATTATTTCTTTTTTTTTCTTTTTTTTTTCCCCCCCCCTCCATTAAAGCCATACTGTCTCTTTTAAAGCTGTTTTAGGAAAAAATAACTTTTCACTTCTGTTACACTGATCCTTGAATATTCAAGGGCAAAATAATATTCTCTTATACTGAGAGCAAAATTCCCATGGGCTATTTTCCGGCATATCTCTGTGGAAATAATTGAATAGCTAGAGAAAGATGTTAATAAACATATAATCTTGCTGTTTGAAAAGCAAATGATATATGTAATATATATTACATAATATAATGAGCTTATTCCTCTCTAAATGTCACAACTTTCAGCAATACTTAATACAACCATTTCCATAAATATTTTCTAAAATGCTTGGAAAAAACCCAGCACACCTCTGCCAGTTCTTTTGAGCTTCGACTTTTTTACAAATAATGAAAACTCTTAGGATTATTTAAGTGGTTTCTAACTTCCAACATGAGAAAACCGTGTTTTTTTTCAAATACAAGAAAAATGGTGTCAAAACTGGGATTTGAATGTGAGCTTTGGACATCAGCTTGAACATGCTGCTTCCTTTAATGGATGTAACTAGACTCAGCATTCCAGAAGGTGTTCCCATTTCCACACCAGTGCTTAAAGCAGGACTATAATTAAAGCCTATCTTTGGCACTGTAAAGTCAACCTGATGGCAGGAAAGTCATGACAGTGGTTGACGTGTTTAGTACACCTGGATTCAAGTCCTCTGCCTGATGCTTTATCTTCTCAGAAAGCTGTTTAACCACTGTGTAAGTGGAACTAGGCATCAGATCCAAAAGTGTGATCCACAACTCTGTGCATAACTTTTAGTCACGTCTTCTTTTTGGCAGTAAAGTTTTTAGTCCCTGGAGGTCTGCCCAAAAGTGTTTTTCTTGCTAATGCAGAGACACTCGATGCCTGCATCTTGTCAGTATTCAAAAGTAAAGCTTTTCCAGTTTCCACCACCTTTCTCCCTAGGCACCACCTCCTGGAAAGCCTGCTCAGGCAGGCATGTTTTTCACTCATCTGAGATAAACTTATAGAATTGAATTCCCTCTTTTTCTTCCCTGCCTTTCTCTGTTGGACCAAGTATAGTGAACATGTCATTCTAGCTGGGGAATGGACTCAAAAACTTGAGTTCTAGTTTCTGGTATTAAAGTCAGAACTTTTACATATTTTGAATCAAAATTATTAGAGAAATATAAATATTTATAACTTGAACACAATATAGGTCTGCTATTTTATGTTCCTGCTGTTTCAGGAAACTTAATCACATGAGACTGTTCATAGATTTGTGACATTCACTTTTAAAATCAGAATTATGCTGAATGTGTCACTGCTTTTAGTCATTCACTTTTCTTTATGATAACTCTTACTGGGCAGCTTATTGATTTGAAACTATTTTTTGTTTTGGTTTCATCTGCATTTTGAGTTTGGTGTGTATTTTGTGTGGGAGTGCTCTTTTCATGAGCACAAATGTATATTCAAACAATTCTTGTTGTCAGCAGTTATCTACAAATAACAGAAATCATGTCAAACTTACTTCACTGAATGCAAAAAGAAATGATTGTTGTAGTTAGCCTTTTCTTGTTTGTTAGTTAATTTACAGAATACATTCAGAGCAACTACTTTCTTATTCTCTTTTTTTCCCACAAAATGAAAAATAAATACCAGTGAACAATTTTTAAAATGGAGCATCTTCCCGGCTGCTGGGAAGTGTCTTCTATTCACTATCATTATAAAAAATTTTATATATTTCTATTCCACTGGCTCACATAAATGTTGATTATAACTTTATTTTCAGCCACTGACAATTGAAGAAAAATAGCTGTGAAAATTATAGCCAGAAAATGTTTTTCATGTGCAATATTCATGCAACTCAGAAATAGAGTGTGATTTCAAAAGAACTCAAAGGTCACTTACCTCTGTTCTTGAAGTCCTGTTCAGCTTTTTTTCTCACTGGAAGAAACTGGCCCAATTATTAGTATCTGAAGGAATATATATCAGATCCTATTAATCCAGAAATGATAAATTAGCTTTCTGGGAGTAAAGTGAGGAAAATGGTGCTCAAGCAGCCGCAGGACATCTTTGAACACCTTCAGCTCACTTTACCACTTACCAAACTAAATTATTCCTAATGATGCAATGGTGGTATGAAATCTTGGGGAGCCAAGATTAAAGAGCCTCTGAGGAGGGAGAGGACAGAGTTACTGGAGAAAACAAAAGTGACTGAGGAAATTATACTGAATGTATGGGCATAATTGCATGAGATTTCCTAATGTTATGAAGCGGCTTGAGATACCACATTAACACAGGTCAACATGCAGTGTGTATGCTCTGTGTGATGTGATGGGAGAATTGCTGTTGTTGGGTGTGGATAGTTTTCGTCCATCTTCTCTATACCCATGTATATACCCTCTGCACTTGTAAATATGAAATGTGTGGTTTTCAGATATTAATTTGGATATGGGCAGTGTCTTGCTAGATTTATACAGTTCCTCTACTAATGCATGGCGATATAGGAGAAATAATGAAACTTTTGATAAAAAACATACCTACTTCTGATTAAGTATTAGCTAACCCAACCAAACATTTCCTGTGAGAAACACTGTTTACAAAGAAATATTGACCATGTTATCTGAGTCGTATGCAGATTCAAATCCTGGAGATTTCCTGCTGTAAGCTATCATTAGTAGCTCTTGTCAAAACATAACAGACGAAGAAATGCCAGCTCTCTATTGGCATGGGAGGAGTGTGTCTTCCGTAGTCCCTTTTACCTTTTGCAAAATTTGCAAGGATTCTTGGCTATATTCTCTAAAAGTACTAGCTCCTAATGGTGATCGAATTTGAATTAATACTCTGTCTTTCAGAGATGCTAAGCATTCATGCAGTTAAGGGTCAAATACTAAAACCTATATACTCTTCCTTTTGAAATTGTGGTGTTCATGTCCAGGAAACTACTTTTCCACTTCTAACAATAGTTTAATATTCAGATGTTGATCATCCTTAGAATCACTTGAGCTCACTAGCTTCCACCATCTTTTTGATCTTTGCAGCTTAAGCCTGCTCTGTTTCTCTTTTTCAAATAAATCCCCATATCCTTTTCCAGGGCTCAGTGAGGTGATAAATTTAGTTCTTTTTCCAAAGTAAATGTGTGTACTGCTATATATCGTTGCAGGTAGGAGTCTGTACTATATCTTAAGGGAAGACCCAAATAATTAAACAAAAAAAAAAATCAATCCTATATGCAAGTTTCAAACGTGATATTTGTAGAGTTTCTATTCAAACAATGACTGTGTGTCATTGCTTGTGGCAAATTAAATTTAGGTAAGTTTTACTGAAAATAACTGGGCTGTGAATGTTACCCATTATACAAAGAACTGTGAATGCAGAAAAATGAAACCAAATAACATAAAATCCAAATATTATTTATGGGGTAACTAGTGTGTAGTTAGAGAGTGAGTTCAGATTGGAGTGTTTCAGGGAGGAACCTCAGGGGAAAGATTTTTGTGCTCATGGGGTGAACCTGCAGAGTGTGAACATCAGCACTTTCCACATTCACGTACCAAGAAAATCCTCACACTCTTCCCCACATGCCAAGATAAAAGTTCTGTGTGACCTTCCAACTTGTTATCAAGTTGAAGAAATATTCTTGTCAGCAACTGAAATGACTGTAAATAATTGATTCTATTTTTAACATATATATGTATCTTATTCTGTATCACCATGTAATTTTGTATACTAAGGAAAAGAAGAAAAGAACACAAGTTGGCATAGTCTTCAAAGTGCTTCTTATCTTCTATTTTTGTACACTATATATAACAAAATAATCATTATTCTACAATGCCCTATATCTGTGTCCTGGGTTCAGCTACAGCAGT
>NW_009936754.1:0-98906 GCF_000696875.1 Nestor notabilis
GCACCCCCACCCCCGCCCCGTCTCCGGTCAAGATGGCGGCGCGACTGCGCCCTCGGCTTTAGTATCTATCTCTCTGGGCCTCGCCTGGGCACAGCAGGTGATTTTCCGTCTCTGCCTCCCTCTCGTGGCACAGCTGACAGGAACCACCCCCAGCCCATGAGGGGTTATAATTGTTACTGATTAGTTTTGAAGCAGTGGGTTTTTGAACGAAAGTTAGTTGTTGCTGTACAGGCTCCGCCCCCCCCCGCCGCGGGTCTGGGTGAGGCAAATAGTCCCTGTAGACATGTGTTTTTAATTTATTTTTTCTGTTAAGGAAAGCTGTGGAGTGGCGTGAAGCTAATTTGAGGTTAAATTCGGAGCTGCGGCTGGGATGTGGAAGACAAGGGGATGGGCACAGGCCTTGGGTGAGGAGGGCCTGCCTCTAGCTGCAATGTAAGGACCTAATCGAGGGCTAAGCAGGGTGTAATTGCTGCAGGCTGGGAGTTAAGTGCTGAAACCACGTTTGGGTCAGGGGCTCTAGTTATGGGCGTGAGGAGAGAGACTCCGTTAACATGTGTTTGTATGCACTGCTCAGAGGGGAAGGGGTAGAAACGCCGTATCTAGTGATAGTCAGGACAGAGCTACCCTGATGGCCTGGTCTGAATGACAACTGCGATTGCTTTATGGAGGCGAGGCAAGGCATTGTGTGCTCCTCTTGGCACTGTCATGGTTGTCCCTTCAGGGTAAGAGGGAGGCACAGGCGGAGCTATGCCTCTGGCCCTAAGGGTCAAGGTCCTTCTCCACCTAGTTGCAGCAGGAGTTTCAGGCTTTCGGGTTTGCCTCTATGCTGGCAAGCAAGCATCTCTGGCTCTGCAGGGCAGCGAGTAACTCTGACTAGGGTGAGCAGAGCCTGCCAAAGAAGAGAATGGTTTGTGATTTGTTGTGTCTGATGAAGAAGAGAAAAGGGTGGTCAGCTTTAAAAGTCAGCGTTGGTGCTTTTGATCTCAGCACCAGGACACCTGTGGCAGCTGCTGCCTCAGTACCTTCTTCATTGACCTCCACAAAAGCTTTGTGAATAATTTTCGAGATGAAAAGATCCTTCTTCACAGACATCCCCCTAAAATCAGCCTGAACTGGGTCAAACGCATTTTGTATCCCCATGCTGCTCAATGTGGATGTAAGGTCATAATTCTCTTCCACTTTCAACTTGGGCAGGTACAGATCCACTTCAGCTTTCATCATATTGGCTGATTTGGTCCATTCAGCCAGTTTCTCATAGGTCAGCTGTCTTTCCACCTGCAATGAGTTGAGGGAGAAAACAGTTGGAGTGTGAAGGACAGAGACAAGACATGCATATACCAGTGTCATAACACTCATCAAGAACATGTAAAACAAAACCCAGCCACCAGCAGTGGGTACAGCTGGAACATGCACCATATTCATAGGGCATAATCCTGCAAAGTGCTGAGTGACTTATACTCGTATTTATTTTCTTAAAGGTGGTGAGGTATAGGCCTGAAACCTCATAGTGAATTCTTTTTTTTTTTTTTTTCCCCTGGTGTGAAGAATATTGCTTTTTTGCAATGTGTGACTTATATTGATAAGCTCTTGTTGTGTGTGTATATGGATAACTTTTCTCCTGGTTGTGGGAAATAAGTGGAATGCATGGGACCTGAGGTACAAATAAAGAGATGTTTGCCCTGATCTGTTTAGAATCTGAAACTTATCCTGGCGTGGTCATGAGTGGCTGTTGATACCTTCTGGGTCAGGATAGTCAATGCTTACGTTGAGAAACCACCACAAAATATCAGGTACAAATCTGGACTGCAAATGACATAAAAATGAATTAATACCACTCTTAGGAGAAGATAATTTTAGAGCACGGTGATTCAGATTTGGTCCTTGCTTCCTTTGTACTATTCTGGCATTAGAAAAAAGGATGCAAAACAGTCTAAGCCAGTTGTGCAGACATAGTTTCTAGATGCATCCATGAGTAAAATACTATGTTTGCAATATTATCAGATGCCCTCAGCTTAGGAGCTGGGAAATCATGGTGTTTATGAAACAAAGTATGCGCACATCAGAACCTATTCTACCATGATTTTGAAGCTCATTCTTCCTCACTTTTTTAATCTATTTTTATTATTGTCTTATAGTGTATGTGATGCAACAGCAGGTCAGTTTTACCAGCTCCAGACCAGTAGTGTTATCATTGATGTCATCTGGTAGGAGGATGAACATGCTAAGTTCATTTTCCACATATGGCAGCTCAATGATTTTGAATTTCATGGTTGTTTCATGGAGTATCAAAAACGTATCTCTCAGAAACATCATCTGTACTGGTTTAGTCTTGGTCTGTGAAAAAATTCAGATGTTGAATAGTGTTACTTCATTCTTTAAAATGGAAGTTTACTTGCTTTGTTGAACTGAAAGCAAAAATTTGCAAACAAGTACAAGGCACAGCAGCATCTGGATACACATTACCCTTTGTACAGTATCACAGGTACGCCCTTTTCAAAGTCATTGGGATCCTTACAAAAATATCAGAGAGAAACAGCCCTGCAGACACCAAGGTCAGTGAGGAAGGAGGGGAAGGAGATGCTCCAGGCACCAGAGCAAAGATTCCCCTGCAGACTGTGGTAAAGACCATGGTGGAACACGTACCCTCCCTGAAGCCTGTGGAGGACCCCACACTGGAGCAGGGGAATGCCCAAAGGAGGCTGTGACCCTATGGGAAGCCTACACTGGAGCGGGCTCTTTGCAGGACCTGTGGCCTCGTGGAAAGAGGAGCCCATGCTGGAGCAGGTTTGCTGGCAACCCGCAGGGGACCCACGATGGAGCAGTCTGTGCCTGAAGGGCTGCACCCCTGGAAGGGACCCACGCTGGAGCAGTTCATGAAGAACTAACTGCAGCCTATGGGAAGGACTCACACTGGACATGAATGACTATATCCCATGAGGGGGTCTCCACATGAGCAAAAAAGCATGAGAAAGGAGCAGCAGAGACGTGTGACGAACTGACTGCTATCTCTATTCCCCATCGCTCTGCACTGCCTTTGGGGGATAGATAGAAGAGTTTGGAGTAAAGTTGAGCCTGAAAGAAGGGAGGAGTCAGGGAAGGTGTTTTATATTTGGTCTTAATTCTTATTAACCTACTCGGATTAATTTGCAATAAATTAATTTCCTTAAGCCAAGGCATTTTTGCCCAGGATGGTAATCATCTCCCTGTCTTTATCTTGGCCCAAGAGCTTTTCATCCTGTTTTTTCTCTCTGTCTCATTGAGAGGTGGTGTGATAAAGAGGCTTGATGGGCACCTACCTGGTCAACCCACCACAATCATGTACCATGACAGATCCTAAAACCACACATGTAGCATAGTAGGTAGGTACACAGTCACACATTGACATAATTGCTTCACCTTGCCTGGCACACAAAAGGTGTTTGCACTCATAATCTATGTCAAACAAGATACTTCCCACCGACAAATAATTTTGCTTGTCTTTAACGCAATCAAAAAATCTGCATGCAGTCAGCTACTGTGAATCATCAGTGCATTAAATACTGTCAGCTCAATAACATGCCCTCCATGTATGCTGAATACATCATCCTCATGCACTCAGGTAAAATGACAATCCCATGACAATTCCCTCTGAGGTTTTATGCCACACCCAGAGCATGTGAGGGATGAACAGCTTATTCAGTTTGCTTGAACTCAGAGTATAGACTGTGTCTCAAAAACAGAAAAGAGCAGTAGTTGTATCAGTATTGCTTTCAAAAGCTACTCAGTCTCTTTTTAAAGTGGGACCTTGATACTTATTTCCTCTTGTCCTTAAGCTATTTAACCATGGTGTTCTCAAGTGTTTTGATACTGAAGAGCCATTAATTAAAAATCTTATTCTCATGAATTTGCATGATTAAGATAACACGGAGTTATTTTCACAGTTGCTGTTCTTAGTGAGTTTATACAATGTGTCCAGCTACAAGGAGTGTTTCAGTGGCATATGAAATGCAGGTGAAGTATTTAAAGGTTTCTTGCTCGTCGGTAATAGACATATTGACATATGACAACAGGCATATAGACAAGGAATTTACCTTGCTCAGTCTGAAGGGTGTCTCAGAGGTATTTTTCTCCAGAAATTTCTTTTCCCAATTTCCTCTGAAATAAATGGCATTTACCAAGACCAACACAGTGCAAGAATTGAGAGATCCTGCAGGCAGCAGATCCTGTATTTTCCCTTCAAAAATCAGACAAATAGAAATGTTATTTCAGTGGGACTATATAACTCACCAATTTTAATTGTGCCTTCTCTATGCCTACCTCTCTAACAAAAATGTTTGCATTTGGGAGGAGTTTTTAGTGTACATTGGCTTTTGACGTATATCTATATGTATTGCAATTATGACAGTAAATGGCATTGTAAAGTGGGTAAAGTGGAATAGCTTGGATATTCTGTGAAGTTCGTTGCAGGCAGCTGAAGAAAGCAGAAGTAAACCCCTCACTAATCAGAGTGAAGCCTATCAGTATCTACCTGTGCCTTCCTCCGAACAGAAATAACTCAGAAGAGGCTATGGCATGAAGAATCAGGGGAAGGACCATCAGTTTGGCGAGAGACATTCTTTAAGCTATGTAATTGTGCTTTGCGCATCACATCCCCTGAGTTTTCAAGACTACAAGAGCAATAAATGTGGAAATACAAATTATTTGAAAGCTAGACTAGAAAAAGCCACCAGAGTGGTACTTACTCTCAGTTTCATTTTCAACCCAAGTATTGATTTGTACTCTGGCTTGCTCTGCAGCTGTCTTAAAGTTTACAGCTCGTGGCTTTGCATTGTAATAGCTTCTAATGAGCTGTAAGAATTTCTGAAAGATAAAATTGAAAAATTATGGACCTCTTGTCTGTCCAAGGCTGGCCCGACATGGCTGTCCTGGTGTGCTCCTGAAACCACAGTCTTATCACTTGGAAATTTTTTATAATCTCTATTGATAATCCCTCTTAATGTCAAAATGTTCTCAAGTAAAGATGTAAACTCACAGGCAGTAACGGGTAGGTCTTTTCCTCATACAGTCGGTTGGCACTCTTCAGCAAGTAGGTACTGCTGGGTTTGTTGATGGCAGACAGGAGCTCCTTGAAGCCAGAGTGGATGTTTTCAGCTTGTTTGTACTCAGGATCCTTGGGAAGAGGCACCAATTAGTATGGATTTTTTTCTGTCTCTGATGTGTCACATCTGCTGTGGTTATTTAGATTGTCCAGGTTGTTTTCATTAAAAAGGAGTTTTGGGGGATGGAGCTCTTTTTAATGTGTTACACATTTGCAGTACTGTGGATAATTGGACAAATTGTTTTCTGTCTGTAGGGCGATGATCTGTTTCTGTTGTGCTGTGTTGCCCTTTAGGGACATGAGGATCCAAGAAGCAGAATCTCCTCATTTCAGTCATGGTCAGGCCTAATTTTCAGTTTTACAAGGACCCACCAGTGCAGCCTGGCAGCTTTTGAGGAGGTGCTCTGTTCTGACAGATGCTAATGTCAGGGCATGGACTTACCAACTATTCAGATTTTCTCTGTTTCACATGAATTTTGTTGTTACTATTTAGATTTTGGAGGGAGTTTGTCCTGGATGTCAGTATTGATGGTCTCAGGGAGCACACCAGCTATTGCCAGCTGTTGCTTTGCTAATGGAGGAATAAACTGCTACCCAGCTGCTTGGGTGCAGTCTCCTTCTTCATGGTGTATACTGTGCCCTGCATATGAGACACTGAGAGTCTGTGCCACTGACTCATGGTGATTTGTCATAACATTGGTTGGGTGGCATTCCTTGCTCTAGTGTTTTCTCACTCATGCTGAGATGTCAGCTGCTAGGAAGGACACCTAGGAAAGAATTTAGTAGCCAGAGGACATGGAATAGGGGAGGCTGGGTTTTGCAACGGGATGGGAACAGACTTGAAAGGTAATAGAGGGAAATATCTGAAGGACCAGATTAGGCAGACTTTGCTACAACTCAGAATGCCGGTGAGTTGCTAAAATGAACGTGGATGTAATGATTCATTTTGAAGATTAATCCCCTGCCATTTAGGCTGAGAGTGATATAATTCCCTTCCCTTTTTTGTTTCCAGCTTGTCTAATCTGGTTTCTTTGAACTTAGTTTTAGTTTCAGTGCTAAAGAAACATGGCTTGTTTGAGTTTACAAGCCTTTCCGTGCTTAAGGAGTTCATTTGATGAAAAACCAGTTCCCCCTGGTGGCAAGTCTCCGGCAAGCTGATGAATCAATATATGTTAGCTTGAAGGGGAATTTTGTTTGCCTGATGCATCCATGAATGAGAAAAGTGGAAGGGAGCTTATTGTGTAGGGCTAGAGTCAGGTGTGAATGCAGTAATTGTTTTTCACTACAGCAAAAAAACCCAAACTGAAGCTGGTAAGAGATAGAATTGTCCTAAGCATATTAGGACAACTGATTTGTTGGTGCTTCCGTAGTCCAACTAAAACCAAGTAAGACGGTATTAGGGCAAATCAAAGTGCTGTTAGTGTCTCAGTTCTGCTTTTGAAGGCCTGAGTTCATGAGTTTTACAATAACTTTGCCTGCTTGTTTGCATTTTTTCTTTCTATATATAGTTCTTACTAAGAAGTGTGACAGTAGATACAGACTGAAGACAAGCAGATGTTAAAAGGCTAAAGCAATAGTTGTATTTAACTATTCCCATCTCAGAGATTTTTTTTATCTGAGTCTTTTGTTGTAATAAATACCATTTTTCTTCTCTTTGGACTCCCCAGAGAAAGCCTTGTTTTCTCAGATGAACTTTCTTCTCTTGTAGTCTGGTTAAAATGAAGAACCTGTGATGATGATAGATGTTCATAAAAACAGCTTGTTATTTGAGGATAAATGTGCTCAAGGGTTATATAAGTATGTTAGTTTTCTATGGCAGTTCACCAGTCATGCCCAATGATGGTTAGTCTACTAAAGTTATTAAGGACAAGACCTTACTCTTTATTTAGACACTATAACTGTATCATTGCTATATAGAATTCAGTCGCATTCACTGCTTAATAATAGATCAATATTATGGCTGAAACATCAATTTATTTAGGTAAATGGTCAATTTATTTGGATAAATGTTCAGTTTGTGCTTAGCTGCATGGAATTTATTTTCAGATCGTGACTGAACACAACAAAGAGCATAGTGCACTTCAGAGTCTTACTGCTGGCAGCACGAGCAGGGTTATTTCCTGTACCAGCATTATGTTCTGCTGTGTTGTTCCTTTCTGTTCCACATAAGCTGAAGAATAATGCAATTTATGTGGCAACAACTTGCGAAGTGATATTCTGCTGATTCCAGAGCTTACCTCAGCCATCTGGGTTGCAGTGTCACCTTTTGCACCCAGGTAGACCATGGCGAGAGCAGTTGCAATACTCCAAGGAGAAAAGAAAATGTTTTGGCCTCTGGAAGTTTCATTCAGCTTTTTGTAGAGGTCCAGAGTGAAGCTGTTGGTTGGCACTGAGAGAGACTCCATTGATACAGCCTGAGATAAATGAGTGTCAGAGAGAGGTGATGACTGATTCTTCACTTCTTTTGACAAATACAAAGCTGCTAGTGGGAGATAGCCTGCACCTTCACAAATACAGTGTGAGGGTGTCCCTGTAATGGGTAAAATACTGCACAAAGACCAATTACGGTCATCTAGTAGGTCTCTTTTTAAGACTTGCATTATTTTTCCCTTCCCCATCACTCCTCCGTGTCCTCAGCTTTTTATTTATGCTTCATCAGATGAGCACAATTTTAGCTAGAAATGTTTTCACAGACCAAACTTGTTTCAAAACCCCGTTTCCTTGAGTTTCAGAATTCTTCAATTGTGAGGGAGTGGAACACAATCATTTCTCACTGTGCTGCTTTGAGCTTTTTTCTATTTTTTTAAACTTCCTGTGCTATTATTTTCTGCTGGAAAAAGCATGGTGAATTCATGTGATTCAGTACATGTATCTTGAAGGCTACTAGAGATCTGTAGATTTTTATATCTTCTTCTTGTAGGTAAACCCACATTTGGAAGCTGTAGCTGGGTTTGTTAATTACTATTTTTCAAGTAAACTCTTGTATCTTATGTACAGCCCCAAATAGTTTGTGTTCTAAACAACAGTTTTTCCCTGGTTTTCTGCTTGCTGATCAGAACCTTTTCCATCCTTGTTTTACTTCTTTTTCTAAATATGTTTTTACAGGACAAAACTAAAGCAACCAAAAACAAACCAACCCCAGGATTAAACTGATTTTCCATATGCAGATCCGGGTCTTATTAACGTATTTTATGTCAATCTAATACTGTTGACAAATATTAGGATAAATTCAGACATTTCTGTTGTCTTCACCAGTAAAAGGATTACTAAAACATGTATTGAAGTCAGAAGATGACATCAGGTGAAAGCTTAATCATTAGATCAACAACAGCAAGTGGACATTTTAATCTATCGTCACTCACAATTTACATGCTTAAATCAAAATCTGCTGTTCTCAAAGCCAGGTGTCATGCAGTGTTAGAGATGCCCAAAGCCTCTGGGATCCTTAAGTTTTGATTTCAAAGCCTCCCATGGCTCCACAACTGCTCTGAAACATTCTCAGGAGTGCCTGAGGTGAATGCTCTGCAGCCTACCTCAGACCTAAGCACTTCTAGGACCTTCAAATCAGATCTCTCTTACTGCTGTGCCTGGAGAAGCTGATACTCCCAGAGCATATCTAGGAAACAGGGCTGAGCTGAACATTTTTGCCTGAAGAATTTCAAACTGACTTCTCTATCTCCTGTTCCCAGAGTGTACCTGGACTGAATCTGCATGGAGTAACCAAGCATTTCTCAGACTTGAAAGAAAGAGCGTGTGTGTGTTTCTTTGAGGTTCACTGGTCTGTTAGCCACTTCAGTCATCTGGGAAAGGAAAAGTCTGGATACCTGTCCCAGTAGTTATTTGATAAAAGCGAAGTAGATGCTTGAACCAATACACACAATGCTGGAACCAATACACACAATGCTGAGCATCCAAAACACTGTGCTACAGAGTCATGTTGTCTTGTGTGCTCAATTCCAGGATCAGCAGGAGGGTATTCTCTCCTGCAGCCTGTTCTCAGTCCTCAGATCCTAAATTGACTGGTGACCTTCTGACAGGTGAGGAAACTTTCTGCCCTCTCAGGTTATGTAGGTTTTGTCTAACCTGGGCTTGTATTCTGACCACTGTGCCTTGGCACAGGCTTTTCCTAAGGTCTACGGTTTGTGTTAAAAATGAGCACTCCCCTCCCCTGACTCTTATGCCACCATTTAAGCACTTAGTTCCAGGAATTTAGCATGAATTTGCAAGACTTTCAAAGTAAAGCTAGTTATTTTGATATGAATATTTACACTACCTGAAATCTTGAGGGAGAGAAGAATTAGGATCTGTCTTCAGTCAGGATCTGTGGTGGTCTGTGAGGCAATGAATAGTTTTGGAAATGTAGAAGTGTTTGCACCTCCCTTTTCTTCTCTACATCCTCTTCTTGTATTAATGTGCATGTTCCCTCATTTATTCCTTTACACAAGTTTGATTAACAGTTTTCGTGGTTTACTTTGCTCTTATCTGTGTAACTTAGATTAAAACTGCATTGATGAATTTGCTTTGCAATCATTATATGTCTTTTCTGCTGTATTTATGGTTAGTTAGGAATGGCCTCTGCCCATTAGTATGACACATGCAGAGTAAACTAATTACCAGCTTGCAGTCCGCCCATGTGTAAAATGCATCATTTTAAAGTGTACAAGTCCTATTTTGAACTAGAATTACAATTTTGTGCTTATATTCACTTCAAATCTGACTGGTAAGTATGCACACAATGGTTCAAGAGGCATGATACACATGCGTCTTTTTTTATGCATTTTGGTTTTAAGCATGTGCAGGTTTTGTGCCTGGAATATCCGTCTTATTTTCTTGCTTTATAAATGCATTAGACTCTATTATGTTCAGTTATGTGCTTAAGAAACATTTCTGCTATGCATCTGAAACTGCTGTTGTCTATTTTTTAGCTAAATAAATAAGAAAGAAAAACAAACATCAGTTAGTGATACTACAAGCTATAAAGATTGGCCAAAAATACAGGAAAATGAAGAAAGAGTACCCAAACTGTGTAGTCACTCCTTGTGGTATATTCCATCTGCTGCAAGATCCTGTTTAGCAAGAGAGAGTGGAGTTTCAAAGGGGAGCAAACTGGCCAAAGAAGAGATGCTCTTGGTTTTGCTGTGCCAAATGGAAATAGCTAGAGGAAATAGTGAATTGCTGCAACCAGAATGGTAGGAACAAAGTTTCACAGCATCACAACAACTGGCCTGTTGATCTCAAGGGTTTGACCTCTGACAAATGGTCATAGAAAGTCTTTTGCTAAAACTGGCATACTGATGAAGTAATTTTGGTCTTTTTCAAAGCCGTCTTTCGTCCCCATCTTGCACAGCATGGATGTGAGATCTTTCTGTCTGTCTGATGACACTCCCTGACACTCCCATACCTGTACTCTGTAAATGGTCCACTCTGAGTGGGCCATTTGGGCATTTATTAAAGATCAGTTCTCTTTCAGTTACATCTAGTAAAAAGGAGCACGGTTTAAAATCAGTGCTAGACTAAGTCCAGGTACAGATTTTTACTCTGCAGGAAGTGCCATTGAGCTGTGTCCTGCAGGAACACTGGAAGGTGTGCTCTTTGGCATCATCTTCCAAGCAAAGCTGAAACTGGGAGTAGCTTGGTACCAAAAGCAAGCACTTCTTGACACTTTGCACTTCTCACCAGCTGGCAGACACTGTTCTGTAGCTCCCCAGAGACCCTTCAGAGGTATTGCTTTGCAGAGCCTTGCAGTGTGGTATGAGAGAGGGGGTGCACAGAAATTAGCATGGAAAGACCTTTCAATCCGTTTGGCATGGAACTCTTCCCATTTCTTTGGCCAACTTTTTCTCTTACATGAAGTGACTCTTCAAACTGGTTATACACAGTTTAGGAGTTCCCCGTTATTACTTATTGTTGAAGACACACAGCAGAGAGATAGGATTAACATGATACAAGGCTAAGAATTAACATGCTTACCACCCTGATGAGTCTTAGCTGTCCACGCATTACTCAAGTGGAGGAGGGCTGGTCTTTTCTGCTCCCTAGAAGAGGCTCAGCCTCAATGTTGCTAGTTACTGCCTTTCAGTTCTTAATTTTTAAAAAATTGAGATTTTTATACCTCCTTATGCAAGTGTTTTTCCTCCTGAAGCCTTGTTATGCTGCCTATTCTATCCTGACAATAACTTCTCTCTGTGTGTTTTTACTTTCCTGTTTTACATGGCCTTTTTTTGTGTGCTTTTCCATACTTAAACAACAAACTTCTTAGTAAAGCTGAGTCAATAGCACGCAACTGGGCTACATCAAATTGGATCCTGGATGACAGACAGCTGAACCCTGAGCTGAAGGTTACAGGCAAGGGAGGACACTGATTGTAGAAGCAGCAGTTTGTACAGGGAAGATATAGGTATTCTTTGTTGGGTGGAGATGTATTTCCAAATAGAATACCTTTTGTGGAGGTGGAGTGAGTTGTAGTTAGAGGTGGAATTTTGCTAAGACTAAATGTTTTTTACAGAAATTCCCTCCTGTATTCACATCTTGCCTTAGATAATGTTCTCTGATGAGTGGTTAGAGTACCACAAAGGCTACAAAACTTTTTGCTATTCCTTATGTCCACAGAAAAGCACAACTGCTGCCCTCCAAAGCCAATGGAGGCAACCAAAGTTGCCATTACAGCATTGATTGTTCACTGTTCTACATGGACGAAAGGGACGTTTGGAAGGTGCTCTTCTGGGCTATAGGCTCTAGTCAGACTTTTTATTAATAGTGTGTTGTGACAGGTATGTTTAGTAAATGCCTAGAATAACACATTGAATAACAATGTTTTGAAGCCTAGTGGAAGTAAGACACTAGTGTATTAAAGTGGCTTAGTTTTGTCAATTGAGATGATGTGGTGGTTGACTCGGAATGGCAAGAGTGGAAACATGCTCCAGCCATGCACCTTACAGGATGCTTTAAAAGAACCAGATAAGTCAGTGTCCTAAATAACACAAACACAACTCTGAGTTAATTTATTGTATTATATGCAGATCATGGTAAAATTATGAAGTAAAGCATCAAACAAAATCTCACTGGTGTTTCTATCAATACTATGACTATCTTTGCTGCGATGCACTCATAAGTTGCAAATCATACACTGGTCAATAATACAAGTAGCAAGGAAGCTGTGCAGATATTAGCCAGGAAACAAGTATAATTAGGTAAAATTAAAAAGAGGGAGCAGATTTGAATTCTGATGTTTTAGATTGCTTATCAATAAAAGGTAGCAAGAAGGCATGTTGCTTATAGTTTTCTTGGCATTTTTGCTGATTGGAACTCTTGTCAACCTTAAACTACAAAGTTGAGAAAAATGAGGAAAAATGCAAGGAGATTAGAAGTCAGCAATTAAATGTTAAGGGCTGGACTATTTGGCTTCACTGCCTTGTTTTTTCATGAAGCTTCAGGGGCAGGAGAGGAGGAAGGTAATGTGTCTGTATACAGTGGTAAGACAGAAGAAGGTAAGGAGTATTCTGAGATTATTCTGGGTTTGTATTAATTATTTTTTTTTAATTTCTAGCAGTTTAGTTTTCCTCTCTGGGAGGTTCAAGAGGGCAAACTGCATTTCCTTTGAAGTCAGATTTGGCATAAGGCTGGGTGATAGCCTGTGTGCAGAGAGCTTTTATGGCTCCACCTTACTCTCAAATAACAAAGCCGGAAGAGCAGGTTTGATGCAAGGGAGCAAAATTCTGCACTTTGTTTTCTGTGGAGGGCTGTCTGATTAGGACAATGGAAAGGAGCAGTAGAGGGGTGGTCTTTGAGGCATAGGGTGGTTTCTGGGTGCTGCCTTACTTGGGAGGGAAGAAAAAGAACATAGACTTTCAGTACATATGGCTACATCACTTAAGGTTGAGCTTTTAACACTGCAGTTAACACTGCAGCACCTTGGGTGCTGTCTGGGAGCAAGTAATAATTCATTCTGGGGGAGAGCAGAATCTGCCAAAGAAGAGGATGCTCTTGGATTTGTTGTGTCTGATGAAGAAATGGAAAGGGTGGTCAGCCTTAAATTTCAGAACATGGACAGTCGGTAAACTTGTTACTGTTACAGTTACAGTAGCAGCAGCTGCCTCAGTGCCTTTCTCACCAACTGTGACAAAAGACTTGTGAAGAATTTTGGAGATGAACACATCACCCTTCTCAGCCATTCCACTGAAATCAGCATTGCTGCTAAAGGCACTGCGCATGCCCATGCTCTTCAGATTATCATTGAGTTCGTATCTCTCCTCCAGTGTGAACTTAGGTATGTACAGATCCACAAGAGTTTCAGTCATCTTCTTGGAATCAGTCCATTCAGACAGCTTCTCATACGTCAGTTCTCTTTCCAGCTATCATTTAAGAAAGAGAAGGAATTTGATGTTTGCAAGGGAAAAAACATTTGACAATGAATTAGTCAATTTCATGGCGATTTAATGAATGAAACAAATTTTGAATGGCAAATTTAACATTCAGCTGAAAGCATGAAATATAGACTGCTTTCACTAATCATCAGAGGCAAGGTATGCAATAAATACCTGAGACTTAATTGCTGCAAAGTTTCGAGAACCACTCCTCCCAAATTCCTTGCAAAAGAAAGACAGGGCACTCAACAGCTGCTATCCCCTAAGGCCGCTCTTTCATAGAATCATAGAATCAACTAGCTTGCAAAAGGCCCTTAAGATCATCAAGTCCACCACTAAACCATGTCAGCACCATGTGCTGATGTGAAGGAAGTTACTGGGATATTGCCAGCAGCGTAGCAAATGGTTTGGTCCAGTTCCATAGAAACAAGTGTTAATATTGCACCTATTTCCTTGGCAATTTTAAAGCAGACTGCTTCCAGCAAAATCTTTCACTGCTACTCTCTGCCCTCGGCCTTATGTTACCAGGGTTCAGCTCAGATCAAATGAAGGAGAGCAATGGCAGGTATTCTTGACGTAATAGAGGCCAAGAATTTAAATGTCTTGCAATTGCAGTAACTACAGTGGCAGATCTCATTATTATAGCAAATCAGTCACATCAAAATCCTAGTTTTTCAGGCAGCAAACAAATGCATGTGGGGCAAAGAGAACGAGAACATGATGGGTAGTAAACTTCCAGGTCATGGAGAAGAGGTGCCTGTTAACTCTGGAGGAAGCTATGACTGCTTGTGCAGTACTGTCACTCCTGAATGCACAATGAAAGGAGATTTAACCCTTACAGATCATGTAGGATTGGGTGTCAGTCGTGGGACTGTAAAGAGCTAAGCATCTCATTATGCACAGTGTTGACTGTTTTCAGTTACTACCAAACTAAGGGCACTCAGTGTGGAGGAACTTTTTTGGCATTAGATAAGTATTAAAAGAAATTAATTCAGCTATTGAGGACATTAAAGAGCATTTCCTCAGAGGGCAAAGTACAGCTGCCAGCTTGTCTTTTTTTTTTAGTGGCTGAGTGGTGATACAAAATGGATGTAGCACACTTTTTTACCTGTTCAAGACCTGTAGTGGTGTCTTTGATGTCATCAGGAAGGAGAATGAACATACTGAGTTCATGTTTCACATATGGCAACTCAATTATCTTGAAATTCAATGTTTCCATGATGAGAACTGGAAATGTATTTCTCATGCACATCATCTTCACAGGCTTGGTCTTGTTCTGTGGAGTATTTATTTATAAGTAAGAAATCATTTCTTGAAAGGAAGGATGACAGTGACTCAGTGCAGTGGACGGAGAGGGCACTTTTGTAAGCAATTTTTACAACAGTGATTTGTCATTCATTTCCAAAGCTTTTCTCGACTAGACAGTATTTCTTATGTTGGTGTTTGTCCCAGAACATTTTGCTGGGGGCTGAACTGACTGATTTTTCTTTTCTCCCCAAAACATGCAGAGCAGCCCACAGAAGAGAGTTAGAAATGTCTGCTGGGATTAGGGGGATGGAGCAGCTATGGGATATGGTCTTACAACACTACAACAGAGAAACAGCTATGGTTTAAGAGGATGAGTTTTTGCACTTCTTCTGTGGCCTTCTCTCTGGCAATAAAAAGAGCCATTTGCTCTTTATGTCACAGCCGTTAACAGAAGATGACACTGTTGTCTGAACAAAGAGGCTCAAAGAGGGATATTTCTGGCAAGCAGTCGCCTTTGCAGGAGTAAGTAACCTCTCTTTACATCTGTAGCCCTTCATTCAAGGGAGCAACCATTGTATACATGCTAATCAGAAAGCAGAAGCTATACAGTTGGTGGAAATTGCACAGAACTCCTGTCTTTTGGTGGAAATTCATTGACACCTCTTCTGGATACAGCCACTCACATTTCTTCTAGTCTTGCCCAACCATGCAGCCATTCAGGGTACCCTGTGCCAGCTGTATTGGGGCAGGCATGTTTGTGCCTAGCTAGGCTGCGCAGCACAGAGGCCTGGGTACATCGCTCACCTATGACATGGCATGTAGCTCCTGCCCATGAAGCTTGGAGTCTCAAAATCGTGTTTTTACAATCTAGCCCTATTAGCACTGTTTTAAAAAAAGGTCTTAAGTGACTCTAGTGCTTCTGGAAATGGTCGCTGTTACCTGGAGCTCATTAACATTCACCTGAGCAGCATCTTAATGTTGCAGTGAGCTGAGCACTGGCACATTTTGCTGTAACCAGCTTTTCACAGAGAGCCTAGTTACTACAGGGATACCTAAAAGACTTATGAAATGGAAAGATTTCAGCAGTAGCTGTTGTCACCACGCTGTTTACGGTAAGAAGATTACCGGAGGAACTTACCTTGCTCAGTCGGAAGGGTTGCAGAACCGTATTCCCTTCCTGAAATTTCACTTCCCATTCTGCCTTGAAGTAAACAGCATTTACTAGGATCAGCTTGGTGGAGGATGACACTTCTCGTGGACCCAGCAAATTCTTGATTTTGCCTTTTGAAATCAGAAGAGTCGGGTTTACTCCAGCGTAACACAGTGAGGACATGTTTTACTGGCTTTTCTCTCAGTTCAACTCCTTAGTGAAAAAGTCCATGCCTCAATGCTGTACTCCCTAAAATACTCCCCTGACAGAAATCAATTAGCTTGTTTAAGTTTCTAAAGCTGTTTGCTGCCTGATTCTCCTGGCTAGCTGACAGAGATTGACTTCTTTCCCAGAAAATGTCACAGCTTCATGATAAGCAGCTAGAAGCAGGAAGCCATATACTGCCTCACCAGCTTGTTACACCAGGTAAAAGGAGACTAGCACCTCTGGCTAGTGCAGGGTGGTACAGCTGGGTAAGCATCCCCACCTGCTTTGGAGCACACTAGTAGGCAGACGTGTTTCTCCCCTCTGTCTTCTCTGCCTGTGGTGCATGGGTGCAGCACCAGCGCAGCAGTTGTGCTTGAGGACCAGCTGATGAAAAGCAGAGCAGAATTGACGGGAGTCTCCCCAGGGAGCTCACTGAGGTCTGGATCAGGTATCTGAAGCTGCTTAAGTGTGCTGCCCGTTCTCTGTCCTCCCACTGCATCTCTGCTCACTGTCCACATTGCCAGGCATGACCTGGCTGCTGCAGTAGCATGTGGAGAAGCAAGGGCACCTGCCCAAAGGAAATGGCAGGCTGACTTAATAAGAGAGGAAAGATGTTGGGGTTGAGTTCAGCTTACCCTCAGTTTGTTTTTCAACCCAAGTGTTAATTTCCTTTCTGGATTGTTCCAATGCTGTCTTAAAGCTAACCTTGTGTGGCTCTCCTTTGTAGTATTTCTTACTGAGCTGTATGTATACCTGAAAAATAAAACACACACGTATAAAGAAGTTAGTTCTATACTATACTGGATTTTTCAGTCCCAAAGGGAAGTTTTTAGCTTTTGGACTTCTTGATAGATTTGTGGGTCTAGAGTACTGCAGGCTCTTGTTTGTTACACTCTGTTAGACTATGAATTAACAGTTAAGAAATAACCAAAGAACAGAATGTTCACTTCTTTTGTTCCCACTTTCATTTGGAAAAGCAAGAAAGACTGTGCACATCCCATGGATGTGCTTATTTTAATACCTCGTTAATAATCTTATATGTCAGGGGTTCCAGTAATAAGGACATGTTGTATGAAAAGGCATCCCTACACTGTAGTCAAAGGGCAGTGCATCCTTAAACACCATGAGCAAACCAACTGATATTTTCCACATAAGTGTATCACTGGAATCCAGGGCTTTTATTTACAGTATTCAGGGACAGCTTAAAACCTGATCTACTAATGGCAGGCAATTAAAATGAGAAATATTTTTTGCACTTTTTCTTACTCCTCACTGAGATTTGACTTACAGGCAATAATGGGAAAGTTTTTTCCACGTAAATGCGGTTGGCAGTTTTCAGTGAGTAAGTGCTTCTGGGTTTGTTGATGGCAGTCAGGAGCTCTTTGAAGCCAGAGTGAGTATCTTCATCTTGCTTGTGCTCAGGATCCTTGGAAAGAAAAACCATACATTCAGCAATTGCATTTTTGAATGAAGTTTTCAAAACACACTAAGCGATGTATGTGGGAGAGGGATTTGGGTTTCACTCTCTTCCTTTTTATTTTTCTAAGTTCACCATCACTGCTATTTGCAGGGCTTTCTTTCTGACTGGATTAACTGATTTGCCATATAGCAAACCTTCCAGACTATCCCAATGACTTGCCCTTCCTTGCTCCTCCAAATCTGAGTGAGTGAAAGGAACAGAACCTGAACCTGTTGTGAAGTATGTTGGGGTTTATAATTTAGAGAGGGGAGCAGTTAAGAAATATGGGACTTCTAAAGCTGTATTTGGGTATTTTGATTCTCAAGTTTCTTTATCTTGGAATTTCAGTTTTAATAGATACCATTTTTCTTCTCTTCGGTCTCCCCCGAGAAGGCCTGGCCACAGAAGAAGAGCCTTCAGATCTTGCTGCTTGAGTGAAATGAAGAACCTGCAAGCAGAGTTTCCGAAGGTAAGAAATAGGCAGAAGGAACTGGTGTGACTTAAAGCCAAACAGGGATCAAATGGTTGTCTTCTGTTGCTCCTTATGATAACTCATTGTGCTACCTGGTGCTTAGGTGACTAATCAAAGGGATGATGAAGCTGTAGTATACATAAATCCCACAGAGTAAGAATGGGTGGCACAGTCCTCCTCCCACAGCATCGACACAGTGCTACTGTCTGCATGCTGCAAGGCTGAACTCCCTTCCACTGCTGTTGCTCTCAGCAACAGCAGTGTGTTTGTGCAAATCCAAACGGTTCTTCCCAAGATAATGGTACTAAGGCATCTGAAAGGGAATAACCCACATGTGACACAATCATAAAATCACAGGATGAATTAGAAGGTGTAGAATAATTTAGAAGCCAGGCTCAGAGAACCTCTGTGCTCAGCGTGCGATACCCACACGACACTTTCTCTTAGTGGAGAAGTGAGGGATCTGCTACGAAATTAATAAAATTTACCATTCACTTGATACATACTCTGATTTGCCTTGGTTTCTTGTCATTGTGGTGGCAATTTTTTCTATCTAACACTGAATTTTGCAAGCCAGCGTAGGAGCCAGGTATTGTGTGGGGTGTATGCTTCATAGAGCAACCTACCTCTGCTATCTCTGTTGCTGTATTGCCTTTTGCACCCAGGTACATCAGAGCCAGAGCAGATGATATGCTCCAGGGGGAAAAGAAAATGTTTTTGCCCTTGTTGGCCTCATCCATCTTGTTGAAAAGATCAACTGTAAACTTGCCAACTGATGTTGATACCAGTTCCATTGCTGCGACCTGGAAAGAGGCAGGAGACAGAATTGTACTATTTGGGTGTATAAAATTACATACGCAGTGCATATTAGTGAGAAATGTTAAGTGTGCAACACTTAACGTTGTGGGTGCATTGGCAGCCACTAAAACTAACAGCCTAGTTGTATGTTTTATCTTCCACACAGATGCTGTTTCCCACCTGTTAGAAGTAGCAATTTCTTTCAGATTTTTGTTATCCAAATAATACTTTCCTATAATTTTACATATGTCCTCTACTATACAGCTGCCATTTTCTTTGTATTTCTTTCTGCCTTTGGTTTTCAA
Source organism: Nestor notabilis (assembly GCF_000696875.1). Lineage (NCBI taxonomy): Eukaryota > Metazoa > Chordata > Aves > Psittaciformes > Psittacidae > Nestor > Nestor notabilis. The sequence continues at coordinate 19,080 of NW_009936754.1, forward strand.
AAATATGAAAACTTGTAAGCTGCTTATTTTTCTTCCTTTTTGCCACTAACTAATGATTTATCAAAGTAATGTTCTCTGGGGAAGGTAAGTGCAAGTTTAGTACATAGGTTCACAACACGCCTGATTTTCCCATTTCTTCCTTTTGAATCTATATAGAATTGAGAGCTGAAACTGGGGAAGAGTTTAGGCATAACTCTTAGGCTCGTGTGCTTTTCCTGTCCAGCCACCTATTCTGGTATTTGCTTTTAGAGTGATAAGAGTTTTATTCATGATGTATACCACCCATCCCTCCCGTATGTTCTAGCAATTTTATTTTCCCCAGAAACTGGCAGATTCCTTGAGGTTATGAGTATTCCAGACTTCAAAATATCTGCCCAATAGTGCTTGCCTCATGTTTTCCAGTTAACAGACCAGAAATTTTGTCATTGCTGTTATTGTTGTTGTTAATATTATTATTAAGATTTATATCTATGGAATGGAGCAACAGAAATTGTGCAGCAATCTCTGAAGTCTATTTATCAAGTGTTTGGTTGCAAACCACTGCAAACTGAAGATATTAATTAATAAGACAGTTACTGCCATAAGAAAACTTCCCTTCTTGTGATGCTATGCCCAGAATTAACATTTTTTCCTTAGCCTCGGAGATCTATTTTCTCTAAAGGTTGACATGTAGAAAAATATTAGGCCAGAGTAATGCACTGTAACAGTGGTATATTTTAAATTACTTACACAGTCATGAGAGCCACAAACTGATTTTTAAAAGTATCAGAAAAGTTACTTGAATTGGTTTAAATATTTACCTCTAATCCTGTGAGAGAGAAGACTTATGTCTTGTCCTCGGTCAGGTTCTGTGTTTGTGTGTTAAGCAAGGAACACGTTTAGAAATACAGCACTGCTTGCACCTCCCTTTCCTTCTCCCCTCCAGCCAGGTTGTTTCTGCCTACCCAAAGTTCCTTTTTACCACATCCCCAAAAGACCTTATGTAATTTTGTCCTCTTTGTTGACCTTGCCACTTTTCATATTTAGACATTTCAAAAGGACAATGGACTTAAAATCTCAGCACTGCTGTTACACCATGATAGTCTGCTGACAGGATAGAAGAACAGTTCAACCATTCCAATGGTCTGCTGGAATTGTGGAGATAAGTGAAGATAACTGGTCTGTCATTTAAAATAAATGACTAGTAAAAAGGTTACATAACTAGAATGCTTCTTTTTCATTTCTGGATATAAGCAGGTATTTTAGGCCTGATTCTCCTCTGCAGCTTCATGCAGCTGTGACTCCTGGGTTTCAGATGTGATACGTCAGCAAAAAATGTCAAGCTTAATGATTGGTTTAGACACAAGGAGTCAAAATTCAGACTGAAGATCGTTAAGAGCATAAGCAGACCCAAGGCCTTGAAGGACTATTCAGGATAAGGGATGGACACCCCGCTGGTTATGTGGTGAAGAAATCTCATTGCAACCATGGCTGGGAATCATTTGAGAGAAACGCTGCAAAGCACTGAGTTAGTGCACAGTACTTGCAGGTAGTGAAGGAGGGCAAGGACTAAAACAACCCCACTGGGAGGGCTCGAGCAAGGATGGAGTGAAAAAACAACAGTGAGGGCAAACATGGCAGTAGCTGTCATTCTGCAGTCCCAGAAAAGAGCCAGGGTACTGTTGGGTAGTGGAAGAAGGAGAAGGTGGTGGCAACAACTGTAAGACCCTGGGTGACAGGGGAAGGGGAATGGAGGAAGGGAAGGAAACTACTGTGTGCTAAGCATTTTGCTGCAAGCCTGATTACAGGAACAGAGTGGGTCAAGTCTTGTAAAATGTGGCAGAAATCAGTGTTGTGCAAGGCAATGAAGAAATGCCAGAAATTAAACAAATATTTAATATGATGAGTAAGTCCTCAAGAAATCAGGATAGGAGAAAGGTCAGCTGAATGGTTAGGTAGTGGGAAAGCCCAAGCCAGGAGGCTCCAGCTCCCAAAGAAGTATGCTGAGAGTGAGCAAGCTAGCTCCCTTTGCTAGTGAGGTGCAAGAATGCCAGGCAGGATGAAGAAGGGAGGTAGCAAGGTAGAATGGCTGCTGACAAGACAGAGAAAATCACACACGTTAATTGAAAGGGACATCCAGAGGCCAACCTCCTGCTTGGGCCTTTCTGGGAAACTTCTCTAGTGCTGTGCTGCTCACTTGGCAAAAAAGTTGTTCCCTAATGTGCAGCTCACCCTTTAAGTGTTGTGGCCATTGCCACTTGGTAATGATCTGGCACTACCAAGAGGACATTAATTCTGTCATCTTTGCTACCAGGCTTAAGAGAGTCAAAGGAAAGAGAAAAGGTGACTCACATTTCCATTGTCTTTAATGGCCTATGATTTGGTTTGGGTGCATGTTGTCATATCCTTGGCATCCCAGCTGTGGCTTTCCTGTCTTTATTCCTGAGGCACATCAGGAAGCGCTTAAGAGGCTTGGCCATGGTTACATAAAGCCCATGCATTAGGTGAAGCATGGCATGGAAGAATAGCACATGAACGCACAGGGGTCCTGTGTCATGTTTCACAGCTGAGGCACAGGTAGTGCTATTGAGATGGTATGGGGATAGAATTAAGCACTTGCTTCACAACACTTTTCCTATGCTCTTTCCTATTTGGGAAGCAGAGCCAGAAGCAGCCCTGGAAGCAGCTAGCCACATGAAGAAAATAAAAAGGACTCAGTCCCAGTCAGCAATCTGCTCTCTGTCAGGAAAAGGGAGTCCTGCAATCCCAAGCAGAGAAGTTTCTAGTAAGATGCTGTTGCAATGTGCAAGTCCTGTAAAAGACCCAGTCCTTTGCTCTCTGTTGTGAATTCAGAGAGTTAGGAGCATCCCCTGCAAACACGCGTGACTGATTAAGACACTCTTTTAGGAGAAAGAGCTGTGATGGGAGTAAATATGTTCTGGGATGTGTTGTGGTTTAAGCCCAATCAGTAACTCGGAACCACGCAGCTGCTCGCTCAATCCCCTCCTTCTTCCCCTCCCCGCTCCCAGAGGGATGGGGAGGAGAACTGAAAGAATGTAACTCCCACGGGTTGAGAGCAGAGCAGTCCAGTAACTAAGGTATAATACAAACCACTGCTAATAATGATAAGGGAAATAACAAGGAGAGAGGATACAATTGCTCACCATCCGCCGACCGATACCCAGCCCGACCCCAGCAGCGATCTGGGCCTTCCAGGTGACTCCCCCCAGTTTCCATATTGGACATGACGTGCTGTGGTATGGAATACCCCTTTGGCCAGTTTGGGACAGGTGTCCTGTCTCTGCTTCCTCCTGGCTTCCCCTCCTCCCTGGCAGAGCATGAGACTGAGAAAGTCCTTGGTCAGAGTAAACATTACTGAGCAACAACTAAAACCATCAGTGTTATCAGCGTTGTTCCCAGGCTGAAAGTCAGAAACACAGCACTGCACCAGCTACTGAGATGGAGAAAAAATGACTGCTGTAGCTGAACCCAGGACAGCATGTAATCTTCCAGAAGGCTCTAAGGGAGTCAATATTAAAGGCTTGATTGTCCGATTTGATCTTGCCTCAAACTAGTGAAATAAGTGGCAAAGCAAAATGAGAGTAAAGCAGTGAAGTGCTGGGCTGGCAACAGTGTGGAATGCATGAAAGGTTACAAAGGAGAAGGTTTCAAGGCATATGTGTTTTATTTTCTTCCAATTCTACAGTGTCGTCCAATATTTTCCAATTGCTGTGGAACAGAGATTAGAAAGTACATGCGTTAGCCCCGTTAATGCAAGAAAGAAGCATCATCAGAAACACAGAGGATTTTGCAGGTTTATTTAATTGTCAGATGTGTCAGCCTACAAAGCTGATATAAAACTGGCAAGAATGTGGGTAAAGTAGCTGTCATGGGATGACCAGCTTAGTGAGCTGAAACTAATAGAGATGCAACAGCCTTTGCAGGAACGAATTTTTCCTGATTCTTTTCTTCTTATGTACCAAAGCAAGTGTGTTTGGAATTACTGGTTTAGATCAGAACTTGGTATGTTCTGCATTGTGGCAGTTCTGGTTTAGAAAGTGTGTTGTTCTGTGCACGGTTTGGTGCTTATAGCATAGTGCTAGCATTTTGGGGTTCTTTGGCCAGGAAAATGAGCTAGAGGCATGAATTCCAGGTTATTTTCCATATGTGCTCTCTTCTAACATTGAGATATTTGTCAACAGTACAGGAAAATTAAGAAGTGCACAGACTATTGAGATGCTCTTCATGGTATGCGATTTGTTCATTGTTGTTGCAAAAGTCCATTTAGTAAGTGTTGAGTTTCTATGGGGAAGAGAATCTTCCCAAGAAGAGGATACTTTTGGTCTTGTTGTGCCTAATAAAGAAGAGGAAAGGGTGATCTGCCACAAAAATGACAGTAGCACCAAGACTTCGTGATGCCAGTGTTGCTGAACTGGCAGCTGCTGCCTCTGTGCCTTCTTCATTGACTTCCAGATAACACTTGTGAAAAACATGTGACAAAAACAGATCACCATTTTCTGACATTCCTGTAAAATCAGCTTGACCTTCAACGAAGACGTCTTGTAGCCCCATCCTGCTCAAAGTAGATTTGAGGTCGTATTTCTCTTCTAATGTGAACCTGGGCAAATAAACTTCCATTTTCATTTTCTCCATCAGTTCAGGGCTGGTCCATGCAGACAAGTTTTCAAAAGTCAGTTCTTTTTCTAGCTGCAGTTAATCAAAAGAGAATCAGACAGTTAAAATGTGTTCAAAAACCTGTGCACTAAGGGCTATTTCTTCTCTTAAATGGAGACCTTTACAAGCTGTTCTAAGAGGGTAAGAGAAAAAGTAGGGAATTGGGGATCTTTTTGGCTGAAGGACTATGTTGTTCTACAGCAGGTCAATGCAGTATTTTAACTGTTCTCAGTAACTGTCAGGGAATATAGCAGGGTTAGAGAGTTCTAGAACAAAAGCATCAGTGTCAAGTAACAGTAGTCTGGTTGAGTTTTAGTAGTAGTAGTTTTTCAGTAGTCTGTTCACATTTCTGTATTCCCTGCATTTCAGAATTTAGTGAAAACAGCTTTTCTTCTACAGACACCCACTAACGTGAATGAGAATTTAATTAGTTATCCAAAGGCAGGATCTGTCTCCTTACAGAAGGTGGCAGTGTCCATATGTGTTAGCTCTGGACATCCTGGAAAGTAATGGAAGATGCCCGGTTTGTGGTTTGGTTGGGATTTTTTTGGAATTAAATCATATGTCTGAAGTGATACAGATTGGATCTCAGCAGGGCTGGCTAGCTGTCCTCAGTTTTGTTCAGCTGGAAGAAGAGCCAGTCTGGCAGTTTGGGTTATTTGTTTCTAAGACTGATCAATATTAGGAACCACAGAAGTGCCAGCTACCAAATCCAGTCTGAGCTCCAAGAGGTTCAAGTTCATAGTGCTAGACCACATTTGGGATTTGCTTTTCCTTGAGCCTGATCAGTACCCTCCTTCCTAGAAACATGACTGCACCCTGGTCTTTTACCTTGCACATACATAAAGTAAATAACGACACTCTTGATTTTTCAGATTATTTATGTTCTCAGTTGCGTTACCTTTTGTAGGCCGGTGATGTCACTTGGTAGAAGGATAAACATGCTGAGGTCATTATTGACATATGGAAGCTCAAGAACATCAGTCTGGACTGATTCTACGTAGGTCCAGTTAAACTTATCACTCAGGTACATCATAGGCACTGGTTTAGTTGTATGCTGCAACAAATCAAATTAAATGTTAGACATTTGTACTCTGACTAAACAGTAAAGGACTGAGTTAAAGTAGCACAGTGGATATTTGTTGTATTTACTGTACAAACTGCCAGTGTGTGGAGACATCTTTATGGCTCCAAGTGGTAGGACACAGGACCTGCAGAGGATCTTCTGGAAAGACATTTGGAGGCTAGGCAGGCTATCTAAACTGTCTCAGATGACACCCATTATAGGAAGCTGCATTCCACTCTGATTTGTAACTAAAAATGAAAACTTAAAGATCTAACCCATGAAGTTTTGTTCACCTCTTGTTTCCTCTGTTTGCCTTTGGAGAACAGAAGCTTGTTTCATGTCAGCTTCTGACAATTTTACTTCTGGCTCAGGTGCTAGTATGTTTCTGTAGTCTTTGTGTTGATGTGTGGTGAAGAAAATAAACTATATGCTTCAAATGAAATAATTTTCAGGCTGCATGGTTTTAAAGATTGACAGAAATTTCTCTCCCCCATCTCTTTCAGTTTTTTCCACCTGCAGTGTAGTATATAGTACAATATATTCCCATACCATGTTTATTTTGAAAGGCCTTTGCCTGGTGGCTTCAGCTTCAAATTTTGTTGCCCAGTTTCCTTTGAAGTAGAGTGCGTTTATCAGGACTAGCCTGGTGAGTGAATCTACAGATCCAGGAGGCAGCAGATTTTGAATTTTACCTAGAGAAAACAGGGCATTTACACGTTAGTGCAGATTTACTGTTTCAGTGTGTGTGTTGGCAAAGTTTCTATGGATATAAGCCATGGAAATTCTAAGTGTTGATGTAGCATGCATCCATTTTGAGATTATTCACAAATATGTGCTTACTGGGATAATCTAGATTTGCAGGGAAGAGTAAGCCACATTCCTCACACATTCAGATGGAGGACACTAATTTTTTTAAGCAGTTGTCAGTAGATGACTACTTTAGGAAAACTCATCTGATTTACCTTTCTGAGGAGAATTGTTTAACTGCCTTAGGCCACTTGGATACAGAGACTTTCTTCAATGCTGAAATAGCATTTCTACTGAGAGAGGAGAGGCTGGAGCTTACCTTCAGTCTGGTGTTCAACTTTGGAATTGATCTCTCTTCTGATTTCATCTGCTGCTCCCACAAAGTCAACTGACTGCGGCTCTGCACTGTAATATTTCTTGACTAACTGTAAGTATTCCTGCAGTGCAAGAGAGAAACCTGTCTTATCTTTGTTGCCTGCCAAAATGAATGCTAATAAATAGCTACAGCCAAAAAGAGAGAAAACATTATAAAAATTACCTAGGCTACAAGCACAGCATTTTGTCAAAGAAACAAATTATTTTTTATTTTAAATACACAATTTATGTTCTAAAACAGTCTCACCTAACTGCAGCTGTAGATTATTCTGAAATCAGATACACATCCAATAAAACTAAAATTTTAGTGTCCAGTGTCTTGGGAAAAGTCTCATAGAAAATATTCATATTAAGGACAACAACACGACTCGCAGGTGTAATGAAAATATTTTAAATTACATGGTTTATGGTATCTTGTCACAAATAGATCATAAAGGTTAAATGACAGTGCATAATCTGAATAAATGGCCTACCTACCTTACTGAAAGGCAATGATTTTTCTCCATATAGCTGGTTCACACTTTTAAGGAGGTAATTTTTAGTGGGTTGGTTGATTTCGAAGTTGAGTGCTTTAAACGCAGTATGGATAATATCCGATTTGCCAATTTCTGTCTTGAAGGGAAAAAAAAAAAAAAAAAGACATTATCTCTCTGTTGTGTAAAATAGTTCAAAATTTCAAATATTTTCCTTCAAGCAGCTCCAAGTATTTCTATTCAGGTGATCTGTTATCTGTATTCTGGTGCAAGAGGTGGTCTAAACTGTACAGCTGTTAAAAGAATAATTTGAAAGTATTAAAAGTTGCAGAGGTGGTACTGACACTGTAAATATCTAGACGAAAGCATCAAGAGCCTGCACTATGTAAAACATTTAAGGGTTTGTAAGTGGAATTTTGAAACTAAGTGTATCCAGAGAATGAGAGACGGATTGTAAGTGTTAAAAAATGCATGAAAATGTGGCTGTGTCACTCCTTTCACTTATGAGAGTTAGTGTATTACATGGAAGGTTTGCCCCTAAATTTCTTAATCTTGCTCTTAATGTTAATATTTTGTGATTTTTTTTTAATGTTACAGTAATTGTAGTAAATTCTTTATATTGAAGTAACAGGATTAAATGAATGGGGCACAGTCTCTCAAATGAGCTCAAAGAAGTTAAGCTGTGAATTAGTAAACTAAAAATCTGTACCTGTGCTGTATTCATCTTGTCATTACATTAGAATCAGAGGCATTAACAGACACATTTGTGAGCTTTGCCCTACCCACAGCACTCTCTAATTCTTACAATTCGGACAAGCATTGCTCATGAGGAACAATCCGTCTCCTGTTCATGCAGTCTAAATGGTTATTGACATAGCCCCTAAAATAAATCTTCCCACCACAGGGTTTGGCTATGGGATGCAGATCCAAGTGCCCATTCATCAGAACTTGCGGTCGCTGGGGCTTTTTGGGCAGACTGCAGGGAAATGGCTCACTCCCACAAAGAAGGATGACAGGAAAAAGCAGGGAGAAGAGCTTGGCTCCACCACGGCTGGATTGTCAATGAGGAAAAGCAGCGTTTACTGACTCAGAGGGATTACACTTGCTTTTCCATATTTTTCTGCTATGTTAAATTGTGTATACTTTGGTACAAGATGCCTGCCAGTAAGCCAAAGAAATATCTCAGGAATATGATTTACATTTCACTAAGGCTTATTACAAGCAACTGGTCTTTGGAAATTCCATGTCGATTTATTTTGTTAACTAATCAACTGAAATGGAGACTAATTTCTTAAACATATTAAGCACAGGTAGCCTAGAAAAGTTAATGTTCTGTTTTTTGTTGTCTTGATGCTGCAATCAAACGTGTGGAAGGGCAGCTCTATTCGTGTGATTAGCTCTCTGAGGTAGGAACCACGCCTGTTCAAAGAACAGGTTGCTAAATAGCTAGCTATTGAACAGTAATAATTTGAGAAAGAAATCTCTCCTCAGAGCTAAAGGAAAAGGATCAGGAGACCTATTGAGAGAGAATGGCAACATTAAATTTTAAATTTTGCAAATTTGAGGTTAGTTTTTGCAATTCTGCCTAAAAAGAGGAAACATGTAGTAAGTATTGCATTAGGTGAAGGTATCACAGGATGCTGTACCAATTAATTGTGTACACTACGTCTGAGGAAGGCAAACATGCAAATGCAAATGTGGAAAGAAAATACAAGCAAGAGAAGATGTGACTATGCCCATAGTTGATCACTAGATTTGATGAGATACCTTCTGGAAACAAGTACATCGGTTTGCTAGACGCTCTTCTGTTCTGGAAAAGACTTGCATTTTTATGGTTGTGATGACATTCCTGGCTCCTTCAACTTTGTTAAAGTGAAGTACCTATAGTGGAAAAAGCAATAATAAATGCAACGATAGAAAATTTGCCATTGCAGTAAAATCTTTCAGTGATGTCATGGGACTGGTGATGAAGAAAGCCAAACTCAGATTTCATCCTTGCGTCCAGTCCTGACTGAATATGAAATCTTTGGTTGGGTCTCAAGGTCCATGTGTACAAAATGACTTGTGCACACTAAGCACGCACTTAAGGCTGCAGGGCAAAACTTTCATGTACCTGGCCTATCTAGAGGAATCTACCTCCTTTGAGTTGCAGGTAGATTCCTCTAATAGGAATGCCCTGGGCTGACCAGTAAATACTTGGGAAGAGCCAATTATCTGCCAGTGGAGGCTACCAAAGCACAAGTCTAAATTTAGTGCTGCTATGTGTCAGAAGGCATGAACAATAGTGCAGGCAGCTTCATGCCTTAAATCCCTTGTTCTGAGCAGGTACACTTTACCCAGGCTACAAAGGGGTGCATCCAGCCTTGGAATATTTTTTTGGAAGAGCTATGCCCTCTTTTTTGTTTGTTTGTTTTCCCTTCTTCTTAACAGAAGATCACTCCCTTGTCTGTTACCCTATTGGCCCTCTTCTGTCATGTAAATCAGAAGTTAGATCTGCCTTAGCAGGTTGGACAACTTCTGCTTTAGCAGATGCAAACTCACAAGCCTCACCTCCTAAGATAGGAGCTAGATAACTGCACTGAGGTTGTTCCCACAGCCACCTGCTGAAGCTATGAACTTTACACAAATATGAATTACAAATTTCAGCAGATTACAGATTTTGCCTGTAAAATACATATGCCAAAGTAAGGCTTGTAGTCTCACCATGTTTCTTCTCTGATCTGGTGGAAGTGGATTTATGTTTAGCAAAGTGCAAAACTTATAATAGCTATAGAGGAGAGTCTTTTTGTGTGAGGTCATTTCCTCACACATGGCAAGACATGAGATGGGAATTGTCTGTGGCAGAGTAGAAGGAGAATCCAGGTGTCCCATTCTCTGCAAAGTACTCATCCTAGTTACTGATCTTTGGAATAAAGATCCCGTATTTCTACTGGTGGAAAGTGTCACCAGTGTCACTTCTTTCATTTGTTGAGGGACTGTTTCCAGAGGCTAGAGTAGACTATTTTTTTGATCTGCATAAGTGGAGAAGTGGTCTATTCATTGCAGTGCAGTCCTCTATTCATGGAGGAAATGGGAGCTAGCATATATGTGTGTAGAGTTTTGATTAATGTTTCTGCTTATGGCTTTCCTCTGTTCCATCACAATAAATTTCTTCCATAGAGGAAGTTATTCCAAGAGACAACCCCTTCAGATAGCTAACTTGGAAGCTCAGACTCACCTTTGCCATCTGATCTACTGTGTTACCTTTGGCTCCCAAATAAACAGTAGCCAGGGCCGATGAAATACTCAAAGGGGAGAACAAAATATTCTTGTCACCATCTTCCTGACACTCATGTTTGAAAAAGTCGAGAGCAAAGCTTGTGTTTGCTTTATTCAAAGCTTCCATTGTCCTGAACCTGCACAGAAAGGGAGAAAAGATGCTATTAGCAAACCACTAATTATGATTGATATATGTCTGCAAGTTTCTCTTTGTTTTTTGAATGTTCTTTTGTGATTTAAAGGATTTCTAAAGGTATTTATCTATATTAAGAATGAGGAGGATTAACCATTATAATTTCAGACAAGGTTTAGCACGTCCTGTTTCACTGATGACACTAGCTATCATTTAGGTTAGGGGAAAAGCAGCCTCCAACCTTGTTTTGTATTTGTTCATCAGGACAGTTATTGCACTGTCCTTTACAGCATCTTGGAGTGACAGCTGGTAATGTTATTCACCAGTGCCTGAGCTAGAGGATACTGAGAGACTGTCTTTTATGACAACTTTTATGCTTCAGTTTCAGCAAGAGCCTTTTGATGCTCGTAACTGTAGTGAACAAATACTCTGTTAACAGTAACAGTCAAACTATTCCTTTAGGGTATTCCTTAGGACAAAATATTTCTGCCAATGCTTGGGCAAGCATCGCCCTGACTTTTGTATGCTAAGCATCCTGAATTCCCATTTTGGCTTTCAAAAATGTCCTGAAACTCTGTCTTACAGTGCAATCTGAGATCCTAGCTTCCCAATTCTTCTGCTGGACAAAGTTTCCGTATTCAGTAGACCACAGATGTTGCTATTTTGTCATTTGCATTGCAGGTTTACCTGAGAGCTCTAGGTAGGGACTAAATGGCCTTAGATTAAAGACTGTTTGTGTCCTGAGTAACTTGTAAACCAGGAGCTGACCTGATGTTCTTAAAAACTACAGAGCACATGAACAGATTAGCTGACTTAGGCAAACACAGTGATTCTTACTTTGCTATGATAGATATGCTAGCCAGTGAGCTCTAGAGATCATAGAACTCTGTACAATAAATTGTTCTTCCTGTATAAGACATCCACCTTCTAGACCACGCCTGTGCAAGAAAATCACTTTCCCAAGCATTTTCAATTTCCAATTCAGATCTCTACTTCCTTTCTTTTCTATGCATTTGTCAGATAAGCAACACCATCCAAGAGTATATGGAATAAGTAATCGGCAGAAATCATTACAGTACCTTGTTCTGTGCAGGGAGGATCACTGCTGTTCTGGCTGTCTCCAAGGTTTCTGCAGTTCACATGGAAAGTAGAGAGAATTTATAGTGGACAGTTCTTATGACTCATGACTGTGCAATTTAGTATGCCCTGTAGGCCACAACCCACATTCAGAAGAACTGAATCATCTCAGAGTAGGATGTGAAGTGATGGTGAGAATGATACCATACAAGAAACTTACAAAACTGACTGCACAAGTATTTCTATAAACACCTTTCTGGCAACAGGCTAGTAACAACTTGAACCCACACTACTTTAAACAACTTTTCTTTTGTGGTTTGGAGGGTTTTAAAATTGCAGTTGCTGGCATACTTCTTTTATGATCTGTCTAATTGAAATTAGATGAATTAACTGAACAAACAGAAGACAGTGACTTCTTATATTTGAGTTTTTCTATTGTCTGTTTCCTACTGAGAAAGTATTTGTCACTCCTGGTGGGTTTCTATTTTAGAAAAATGGATTTTGTTAATCTGAAAATATTCTAAGACTGTACAACCAGGGTCATGTTGTCACTGTAGGATAGTAAAGGTTGAGAAACAGGCACCGGACCTTTGCTTTTTTAATCACTGGTGACTAGAACCTGGTGTGGGTCTTAGGTTTGGCTTTATTTCTCTTCTGCTTCTGTTTCTCTACCCTAATCTGAAAGCTGCTGTTTGACCAGTGTAGCACCTTAGAGATCTTTTCCTTATTTTCCCTTCCATAAATGGATATTCTGCCAAATTCTCTCTTTTCCCCCCGCCTTGTCCTAGCTACTAAAACATCTCCTTCCCAGATTCTCCTTGAAGTCATGCTGTCCTTTCATCTGTTATCCTTTTTGTAGCTGTCCATCCCCTCTCTAACTCGTAATTGAAAACCCCTGTGTAATCCTTTGATGAAAACCCTTGCCCTTTATTTCATTCCTTACCTTTCTGCGCTGTTGATAATACCACCTCATTATGAGCTGCTTGTCTATTCGCAACTGCCTCCTCGACACTGAGCAAGACTCACTCTCAAAGTCTATCTCCTCAGCATAAACTGCCTTTTGAGAGCTTTTTTCTGACCTGCTGCCTACAAGCATACATTTAGCATGGACACGTGTCAGTGGCTGGCACAGAGGACCCTGTAATGAGGAACGAGCCATGGGAGTACCTGCAAAATTTGGTGTAGGACATAGGAGAATGCAGCTGCAAAGAGTCCCTTGCCAATGGTGACCCTTCTGCATCAATATAATTTGAAAACCGAAGGCTTTGTAAAAGTTGCTTTCCTACCTGTGAGGAACTGTGTGACTTTAATCAGATGGTGTTTTCCTGCCTCTAGGGCCTTTTGAAATTGTAGATGCACAAAACCAGCAGGTTTCAGTGTAAGTTATAATTAGATGCATCTGCGAGGTTTTCCAGAGAGCAACATAGTGTAGGAGAGGTGTTCACTGCATAATTAATTGCTTCCATCATGCCTGGGAAAGTTGTAATCTGTTTACATTGGCCTTAAGTGATTCCCAAAGCTAAATGATTCGTGTAATCTTTACAAATTTAGCCACATTGTTGAATGAGTGATAGATAACACTGTGTAGACTTTATCCCTTAGAGCAATTACTGTGGATTTTCTGGTTTTAAAATGGATGAATTTAATTTGCTAACTTATAATATTGCTTGCTGCTTTACAAGAAGTGCCTGAGGTGTTCTGCTTATGCAGAAATTCTGGGCTACAGGGAATGAGCAGCTTGTGCCTTTGTACAGGACTTTAAAGCTTCCGTTTTAAAACACCTTTTGAATGGCGTGGCTGGTTATTAGCAAAAACCAAAAAAAGCATACTGAGTAACTAAAATCATACTCATCTCAAAGGACAACATACGCTAAATCAATGTGATGAACTGATAACGTTTTCCAATATCCTTTTAAAGTAGCACCACCAGAGGACTCAGTTCATTGGGTGGTGCTACTTCTGACTCAGGAGCAGCGGTACTCTCACTCCCACTCTATGCTAAGTCAACACATCTGCACAGTAGAAGACTTATATTTGTATTAATAGTACCCTTCCTGAGGAAGTAAGCTTGTGGGCTGTCTCACTGTAGTCATTCCAGTTTATATTTGGTCAGGACAAATACTGGCAGGATATCAGTGATGTGGCCAGGTCTAAGCTATCAAATGCATTTTGTTTTCCTCCAGTTTCAGTATAACTTAGCACAAGTCATTTCGACTTTCTTACACAGCACGTTGTTCTGTTCATTAGCACCTGGATTCAGGAGTAGATGAAATGCTTGATGTCTAAACAGAGCATAATAAAGTGCTCTTTAAAGGCTCTTGAGGGTCTTGAGAGAAAGACTTTCTGTCACAGAAAAATGGCAGCTTCTTCTTTCACACAGTATTTTAGGATACAGCTTTCCATGGCTGGTTTTCATGTTCATTGGTGGTATATTTTAGCTATCAACTCTGTACAGCTTTTGGAAATCTGATTTAAATCAAAACTAACAGATGTTCTATATTTCAGGCAGATCAAAAGAAAAAGTGATGTTTGAAGAAAAGCTCTTCAGTTTCCCTGACATCTTCAAATATTTTTTCACCAGTATAAGCACTGTTTATTTACCTGGGAGGGAAGAATTCCTGGTCCGGGCAGCAGCACACTCTATTCAGGTTTTTGGCTCAGCCAGAGCAGGCCAGTAGATTATAAATATGAAAGGATTTAAATGTCCCAAAACCCTTAAAAGGATGTCAGAGATACAACAATGATGGGGAGGAGAAAGGTTTTGAAATCTGAGAGTATTTTAGTCCCTGATTAAATTAATCCCTGATGTATTTTTCTCTAAATCTCTGTGTGATTTACAATTCAAAACTGTAGGGAGGACGGGGCACAGCAACTGAGAAAATAGTGATGGTGCTGAGTGACTAAATACTTTTCTGTCCTAAGGACGACGTTCATCTGGGTGATGCCTCTGTCATAATGTAATTGAGAGCACGGCATGAGCTTTTCCTAACCTTGTCAGCTGAAAGAAAAAAAATAATAAGTTATATGCATCACCTAGACTGGTTATAACAGATTTTGGTTTGTACTATAACAGATATTTATTTAGGATAAATTTGTACTACCCTGAAATCTCAAATAGTTTTTGAGAGATTGGTTCTTTGGATATCTTCTTTCTTTTTAAGGCTTTGGTTGAGAATACACGTGTCTTTATTTTGAAACAGAGTATATATTTATCTGTTGTGTGCCTCCTACGAGTAAGTTGGCGAGCCTTCCCTTGCCAAGCAATCCTTGCTGACATATTCTAACAGTATTTAAAACCATATGAGTTGCCAGAGGGTGTGGTGGGGTTCCTGTATAACTATTATTGAGGCATTTTGACCCACACCTGCAAAAAGCAAAGGTGTGGTGAAATTTGACAGTACTGGCTCAGTTCATCATACTTTACTATTATTTCTACATGCTTTGGCTTTGACACTGTAATTAATAAAGGTAGTGTTTGTTCTGTCTCTGTTAAGAAGCACAACACTTCCGAGAAAGGACTGATCTCTATATCTGAAAAGAGATAGTTTATCTCTTAATGAATATGCACACAGTTTTCACATACACAAGGGTGCAGCCTTCCTTTGAATGACGCAGGTGGTGAGCATTTATAAAGTATCCCAGGTTAACATCAAAAATATGAAAACTGCCCAGAATTTCTCAATCGTGATACACAGTACTGCGTCGTGAGTAATGACATGTGGCTTGTATGCGCTTTATCCGAAACTTGTCATTTTTCTAAACAAATCTCTCAAAGGGTGTAACTGTACGTCAGCTGCACAGCTACTGAATCAGAAAGCTGATCCCTGCTTTGCATTACTGGGAGTTTCCCAGGCACAGTGCCATAGTGCAACATGTGCCATGTTGTGTGGGATGAACAGTGTGAGTATCAAGTCAATGTACCTTCAAACCACGTTTCTAAACAAGAGTGCATCCTAAGCAGGAGCCTTGTGCTGATGTGCAAGAGCAGGGTACAGAGGAAATGCTCTCTTTTAAGAAACCCAATTAAACATTTGCTGGTTTTGTCATATAGCTCCACTGCAAATATTCTTGCCTGGTGGAATGACCAGCCATTTACACAAGGCAGTTGGTATTTTCAGAAGTTTCATCAGGAGAATTTCCCCAAAACTCACTTGTGGAAGTGTACTGGATATCTTAGCTGTTCACTGAGCTGCTTGGCAGCTACTGGCTCTTTGTAATTTCATGCTTCTTAGGCTGCTGTTGGGACTGGTCTGAACTACCTGGTTTAATACACATATGAAGGCAATAGGCCTTTGTTCTGGAAGAAAGTAACTCCCAAAAGGGGGCTTGGAATGGAATTTTCCTCTCAGACTGGCAAGGACCATGGGTGAGCTTGAGTGTCATTAGCATTATTGGAACATGTCTTATCAATGCCTTTGCCACTGCAAGATTCTTACATCTTCCCATCTCTCATGTTCTTTGCCTGTTGCACAAAGGAGCTCTGTCTCTTGAGACCTGACATTCTTTTATATGGTTCAAGTTAGCAAGCTTTTTGTAACAGTGACAAGTAGAAATTAATGACATGATACATGGCAGGTAAGACAAAATGATACCATGTTCCTTTCTGCCCTCAGACAGAATGAGATGGAAACTTTTGATTTTATTCCTCAAGCTTTTGTGAGAGATACAAAAGTGTGAACCCACATGGCAACGCACTGAGGGCTTTCCTTTAAAATATCCTGATGACCATCTGCTCTTCTTTACCACAGCATTTCCAAGCTCTTTGGAACTGCCCTTTCCAGTTGTGATTCAGCTGTATGCAGATCTTCATGGCTTCCTTATCTTTTGGATTGGTATTTTTGACTCTTCTAGCTCTTTCAAAGCCAAAAGCAGGACTCTCTTTGTATAGTTTAAAACTAGTGCAATTGTCCTTTTCAGCTGCTTTAGACTTTTCTTTCTTCTTGAGTTGTATCCCTTCATATTCTAGAGCTTTGGCTTTATCTTCCGAGGCTTTCTTCATAACCGTTGCTTCTGTAGTTGCCAATTCCTTGTCTGGGAATGTGTACAGACCAAGCCGTAGACCAAGACTAATTTGAATTCAGCAGTACAGAGACAACATCAGGCTAAGGAAACTTAGCAGAGTATGTGTAAGAAGAGGCAGAGCACTCGCTCTCTGTTTGTGGCTGGAAGAATGGGCCTTCACCCCACCTCCTGGAAGTGCAGCTGAGATTCAGCTTGGACTCTGGAGCTGACACAGCCTTACTGCCTGGCAGATGATTCCTCTAGGCAGTAGGAGTGGCAACACTCCTCCCACTTTCTTCCTTAGTCCTGAACCTTCCTCTCCCTGACATTTCTCCTCTTAGAAACAAGGCTTGACTCCAGCCCTGCCCCTTTCCCTCACTGCCCCAAGAAGCAGATAGAGATTGCTGAAGGGCAAGGAAGATACAGGAGGACATGGTGAGAGTGGGGATAGTCAGCGCCTTGGGGGAAGTGAGCTACTGGCTAGCGATGAACCTGTCTCAGACAGAATTCTGCCTGAGAGCAGAAAGGAACATGATATCATCTTGTCTTACCTGTCATGTATCATGTCATTAATTTCTACTTGGTCACTGTTACGAAAAGCTTGCTAACTTGAGCCATGTAAAAAGATATCAGGTCTCAAGGTGCCCAAGGGAGATGGGGCAGAATGAAAGAGAAAGGAGAGGAAAGAGGAACTGCTCTTACACACAGTCCTGTGAAGTTTAATGATTCCTCCTTCTCCCCTTTTGTTCACCATTACTTCCTATATCTATGCTTTCTTTCTCTCATCAGAGCCACAACACTGGAATCTTACCTGTGTGACTAAGAAGTCAGCCTTCCACTGTAAGGATTTGCTTGTCTGTAAGGTGCCACTAAGAGAAGTTCATTGTTTGCCTGCACTGGTGTTAGACTGTGGGTTGCTATTGCTAGCATTTAGAAGAATTAGGGAAGTGCTGTATGAGTTATAAAAATAAAAGCTCATAATTAGTTTGGAATCTTTTTTTTTTCCAGGAGTAGCATGCAGTTGTGTTTGCTCATGTCACAGGACAGTTAAGACCGTATGGTATTAAAGTCTTTATCTTGTGATGTTTAAGAGTATAACAGTGAAGAAAGAGAGGCCAGGTACAAACTATTGATATCCACATATAATAAAATTGAGAGAAAGTATAAATTATGGGTCTGGGACTAAAAGTGTGTAGCATGAAGCTACCTATGTATTATCTCACCATTGCTCCTAAGCATTGACCATCCTAGGAATTTGCTATTCACAAAACGACTAAGCACTGCTTGAGATTTAGAGATATTCTGTAAGACTTTGGCTCCAAGAGCATTAAAAGTGATGAAAGACAGCAAGACCTTTGTGGGATATCCATGGGAGAATCAAAGTTGAAGGAACTTGTGGGACTCATTCTCACATGTGGCCAACTTTCATTGGGTGAGAGAAAAGCTAAGCTGGCTGAATGGCCTACACTACTTCTACGTTAGCAAGGTTTGGATTTATGTTTAAAATAAAACTAATCAGAACATTGTGGATTCTCCACCCTTGCAGATATGCAGCCTCTAACTGGGAAGGGCCCTGAGCAACCTGGTATATATCTGAAGCTAGGAGCAGATGACTTTCAGCTGCTCATTCCAACTGAGGTTACTCTCTAACTGTGTGAACTTCAGGAGTTTTTCAAGTAACTGACTTTTCTCAACTGAGCAATATTACTTACATTTTTATGTATTTGAAGAATTAGGACTGGAATAAACAATAGGCCCCTAGAGGCAAATTCTGTCATCTCTATGGAGATTCATTACGTGAATTACCTTCCCATTGAAAGACCGCACGCAAGCAAACAAGTGTGGTCTTGCATCTGCAAAACTTACTAATCCTTTGAATTAGTTGTGTCTCTGCACATACGAAATTACAAACACACATGGGGTGTGGTGGTAAAGCAGTAAAAGCCTTTTATGACAGGTCCTAAAGCTGTAAGCCCGAGCCTTCTTCCATACTTCTGCTGAAAGACATACTGGGGGTGAAAGAAAGGGTAATTCACCTGTACTTCATGACACAGCAGAGAGCCAAAGTCTCTGGGACATAGTCCTATTTAGGTTGTTTGGGGATACAGAGAAAAAGCTGTAGCCTCCTCTGTTGGCACAAAGGAGAGGACTTGTTCCATGTGGGATGTTGGAGGTCTGATATCTGCCACCCAACTTGGGGCTACATCCAGGCTTGTCCTTAAGAAGCCTGTTCTTTAGGTGAGGCCTGTAATTACAGAAGCTACAGTGCCTCAGGTGTGGAAGGCTGTTGAAGTTTTTAGCTGTTAAATAAATATTTATCTGTTTGAGATTTGAGGACTCCAGCATCCATTCATTAGTGGGTGTCTGGTTTGCTAAGTCCCAGAATAGTTTCAAAGCTTTCAGTCTCTGAAAATATAGGACTGAGAATGCATGGGGCTGGTTTGGTTTGGTTTTGTATTTTTCATTTGTGTACTACAGATGGATGGACTGCACAGCTGCTTAAGCAAGTGATAACTGAGGAGAAGAATATGACTACTCATTTTGTGCTGGCAGGAGAAGTCAGCAGAAATCAGGAAGCAACACTGAATCTGTCTGTCTACATACAGGAGCAGATGTATTTCTTTTTATCTTACATTTGTGAAGAAGTATGTTTTAATTGATAAGAACTACAATAACCAAGAAATAGTGCAGTTTTAGAACACAGGTACTGAAAATTAAGTGTCCTGAGGATTTTAGGTGCCCTATTTCCATGGCCACATCAACAGAAACTCCAGGACAATAGTAAATACATTATTAGCTCTCTTACAATAAATTTCCCCATTTGACATCTCCTGAACAGCAATCGACTAATGTACAGGAAAGTGAAGGAAATTATTTGAACTAGTTATACACCAGTGAAGGAAGTGTCATATTTTTTTCCTTCTTTTGCAAGATCATATTTGCTACCAGCAAATTATGCTTTCTAGGACCTGCCAAAATATGTGTTATCTTGGAGCTAAAACAAGTAGTACATTCCACCACAGGCCACCCAACACTGGTGCCATGCTGTGCATACTAGAGTCAGGAAATAACATAGCTTTCTTACAGTAACTTAATCCCCCCAAACTTTTCTCTTTCACTCTTCTGGTACTTCTCTGTGACAGTTCTCACAGGTCTGTTTCCTTTCTTGCTTCAGTGGTAAAGGGAAGAAGAATTCATTAGAGACAAACTGTAACTTGCCGTAAACATTGCTTCTCTTAGCATGATTATTCTCTTTAATTACAAAGTAAGAGCCTATAAGGCTTTATAAACATCACAAAGATAGAAAACTCCTTCCCATTTCCCGTTCACATGTGTTCTCTAAGGCAGTGCTGTGTCTCAGAAGGATGTAGATTCTGCACGTATTCAGCTGCCTTCCAAAGCGCTTATCAGCTCTTGTTTCATAGAGACGGTATAAATCATGGTTTGTGCTGGAAGTATTATATCTGACTAGTTTTAATTGCATGCATGAGGTTATATGGGTCATGTGGGTCTATTCCTGGCAGAAAAATTTGTCTCCGCATTGTATCTTCGCCAAGAGTTATGACAGATTTTCATTCTTTAACTCTCTGTAAGCAATGAACCAACTCTGATAAAAGAATCGTGAATATCTCAAATTGGAAGGGACCCATAAGGTTCATTAAGACCAACTCCCTGATCCTCACAGAACTAACTAAAATTAAACCATATGATTAAGAGACAGCTGTCCAGACATCCCTTGAACTCTGACAGTCTTGGTGCCATGACCCCTTCCCCGGGGACCCTGTTCCAGTGACTCACCACTGTCTCGGGAAGAACCTTTTCCTAGTGTCCAATCTGAACTTTCCCTGACGCAGTTTCATTCCAGAACAATCAGCCACTGGAACAATCCCCCCAGGGAAGTGGTGAATTCCCCAGCAATGGACACGTTTAAGGTTCAGCTGGGCATGGTGCTGGGACATCTTGCCTAGACTTTGCTTTTGCCAAGAAAGTTTGGACCAGATGATCCTTGAGGTCCCTTCCAACCTGGTATTCTACGATTCTATGATTTCCGTGTGTCCTATTGGTGGTCACCAGAGAAAAAGATCAGCACCTGCCCCTCCACTGCCCCCGTTAGAGAAGTTGTAGACTGTGATGTGGTCACCCCTTGGCCTTCTCTTCTCCGAGCTGAACAAACCAAGAGACCTCAGATGCTCCTTCCTATATTGAGGCACCCAAAATTACACACAGTACTCAAGGTGGGGTTGCACCAGTACATTCTAGAATGTGACAGTTACGTCTGTTGACTGACTGGCTATGCTGTTCTTGATGCACCCCACGACATTGTTGGCCCTTTTGGCTGCCAGGGCACACTGTGGGCTCATACTGAACTCGCTGCCAACCCAACCCCCCAGATCTCTTTCTGCAGTACTGCTCTCCAGCCTCTTTTCCCCAGTTTGTATGTTTAATGAGGATTACCCCATCCTGAGCACACTTGAAATACTCCAAATGAAACACATGTGCTTAAACATGTTTTTATTATGATCAGAGGAACAAAAGAGTGCATCTGCAAGACCCTTTACATATGGATACATGGAAAACAATTTGAATAGGAACATGCCGTATTTGGTCATGATGATTGAACCAAAAAGATTTAAGGAGAAATATGAATTACAAGATTTATATAATGCATCTTTAGAAGGGGAGGAAGAGCCTTGCAGTATCAGGAGCACAAAGAGAAAGCAATTGCTGTGTCAGAGTAGGAATGGTTGGTGATAGTTCAGAGTTTAATCTGGGTGCTTTCGAGTGACTGGTTCCAGAGGAGTCATGATGAAGCCTGGCCGTAGAAACCTGGCTTAATTAGAATGCTGCAATTTTTTCCCCCACAAAACTTCTGCTGATAAATTGTGGCTGTGTTGTTTCAGTGTGATGATTTGGCACTACTACTCTTAACTTGCACCACAAATATCCCTGTTCATGCTCATGCTTTCTTTGGGTCCAGTTTTCATTCCCTTAACTCTTCATCTATGAATAGATAATATTACTTGCAGAAAGGAAAGGCAAAGGGCCTCTGTTTTCTTGACATAATTTGTCCAATTTAGCTTTTTCTTTTTTCTTCCTTTTTTTGATTTTCAATAGAGAAAAATTTCTGGTTTTAGAAAATATGGATGAGAGAGAGAGTATGCATTTCTTTTTACCCTTGATACTGCAGTGCTTTGGGTCTTGGTGTAAGGGAGAGGAATTCTTTCAGCTTTCTTCACTTTAAGGGGAAAAGCATCTGCCAAAGAAGAGGATGCTGTTTGTTGGCTTGTGCTTGATCAAGAAGAGGAAAGGGTGGTCAGCCCTAAACTCTTCAGAGTCACTTGCAGCCTCTATCCCAGCTCCTGATGAGCCTACCACCTCACTGCCTGCTTCATAGATTTCTACGAATGCCTCATGGACAGCTTCAGACATCTTCAGGCTTTCTGCTGAAGAGATGCCAGAGAGATTGGCTGATGAGCTGAACAGGTCAGCTATACCCAAGGCCACTAAGACAGATGTGAGATTATATTTTTCCTCAATCTTCATGCGTGGAAGGAACACTTTTATTTTCTTCTCTTCCATTATATCAGAACTGGTCCACTCCGTAAGTTTTTCAAAGGTGATTGCATTCTCAAGCTGCAAGGAGACAAGCAGATGAGATCTCTGGGATGAGAGCACAACTTCCTTTGCAACAATGCAGTAGCAGTGGTCAGTTTTTTTCTTTTTAAACTGACTGCTTTTAGCATGACATATTTCTAGGTATATACAGATTAATGTATCTAAGAGAGGAAAACAAACTATGACTTCTTCTTTTCTGTCCTGCTTTCCTGCTTTCTATTTTTAATAGTCTCACTGTCAATTAATTTTATTAATGAGATGGGTACTCAGCAAATTTCACCTAAAGCTCTTCCCTGTATATCTTCTTTTCTTGTGAAACATATTCCAAAACTCATTATGTGCCTTTGGGTTGTAAGCTTTAGCTACATTTAAGACCTTCAAGTAACCAAGTGTTAATGGCAACCAATCACTAATACCTGAGCTATCATTTATTACTGAGGACTTTTAGCTATGCTCAAAAGCCTCTTCATTTTTATAATTTAAACTCTTTGAATTACTGTACAAACATTTCAATGAACTCTGATTTATTACATAACTTTTCATATTTAGACTAACTACAGCCCTGCTAATGACAATATCCTGTGCCTATATTCTGTTCATATCAACAACAGTATGTCATATACATTTTATTTTCTAAAATTGGTTTAACCATTCCAGTACCTCTCATATTCAGTATTGAGATAGTTTAATTTTTGAAGGTATGAAGGAAGCATGTTGAGCACTGCCAAACCAAACAGTAATTGCAACTAGTAATGCTAACATGAACCTCCCAGGAAGCTCCACAACATGCAGGGATGGAGATATTAAAACCTTTGGAGTTCAACCTGCTGGAGTAACAGCTGCTTAGCTGAGAAGAATCTGTTCTGCAGTGACCAATAATTAACCCACTGCAGTAGTTCCTTATGCACTCCATGCTCAGCACAAACTATTGCAGGACCATTGAGACAACTGCATGCTTCTATGCAAAAGTCCCATGCTGCTAGTGTTCAGATCTGTGCTGGTGAAGTGGTTTAGTATAACTTTATTGCGAAGGGCCTAAATTTCACTGGGTTTAAAGTTTTATGAAACCCAACTGCCAGGGCCATACCTGCTCCAGGCCAGAGACTTCATCAGGCAACAGCACCAACATGCTCAACTGCCCACTGGCATATGGAAGCTCCAGGATCTTAATTTTCTCAGAAGCCACCACTGCCACTTTAAATGAACCAAACTGATACATTATCTGCACGGGTCTGTTTTCTTGCTGCAAAACAAAATAAGATAATAGTTTTCACAAAGTTTATTCTTAGAGTTTAGAAATGGCCACTTACGATTAAAGCTCTTACGATTAAAGCACTTACGATTGCTCTTGTTGAGGAAGATTGTATAACAACTTGTCTACTCTCTTCATAAAGTCTAGAAGACACCTTTAAGGTGATATATGCTCACGTACCTCAGTAATTCTGAAAGGCACTGCCTGGGTTTCTTCATCCTTAAATGCTTTCTCCCACACTCCTTTGAAGTAAATGGCATTGACAAGGACCATTTCAGTCTGGGGATCCACAGAGCTCGGTTGAAGGATATTTTTGATCATTCCTTTAAGAAGCCATGGGAAAAGAGACATGTATATAACACATTTGTGTATAATATATCTTTCTTGCTAATCACAATGTTAAATGAAGGGTGCAGAATTTGTAGGGAGGAGGGTGTAGGGCAGCTGTAATCTTGTATTTCTGAGGCTGATTTGTTCATTGCTGTTGGCAATAGCTGTTGTTTCCTCTCTCTGTAAAGAATTATAATGGAAGATGTAAGACCCATAGATTTACTTGTTAAAAAATGAGTAAACCTGTATATTTTGTGACAATGGGAAGAACCATTGGAATCATTTATCCCAGGATGGTCTCCAACCCAAAGAGTAAACATAAATACTTCTTGTTTCAAACCAAAGTTGTAAGGACATGACTATATAAAGAAGGTAGCAGGAAAGGAAGAAACCAGAATTTCACTCTACTTTCTTCTTATACTTGTTTATTCTTCAGTCCTCATGCACACAGCAAGCTCTTCCTTCAGCCCTTTCCCACTAGTAGTTTAATCATGGCCTGGTTTTCTGCTTCAGAGTGTGGCACCACACTAGAGGTTGTGCAATTGTGAATATTTTCATTTCAGCTAAAATTCAACATCTTTTAGCTGTGTTTTCTGATATAAAGAGTACTTTAAAAGAGATGTTTCTGAGGGGAAAAAACCCCAAAACGTTAAATGATAGTTCCATATCTGGGAGAAGGACAGAGGGAGAGGTTTAGGTTTTTTTGTCTCCTGTTGAAGTGTTCTCATGTGCTGCTCAAATATGGTGGCAGAAAGGAAAATACCTATGCTGATACTTGGCTTGCTCTTACCGTTAGTCTGGCTTTCAACCCAGGAATTGATGAGCTCTCTGGCTTGATCTGCAGCTGTTTGAAAGCTGATAGTTTCCAAGCCTCCTTTATACAGTTCCTTCACACACTGTAAGTATTCCTTCAAAGGAAGAATATGCAGATTTCAGATCAGAATGTCAAAGCATTTTGCAAATGTGAAATGCAAGACTGAAATTAACAGGTATGAATAATGTGCTTATTAAGGCTAATCAGTAAGACATGATTCTAGTTCAAAAGCCTCTTAAGATCTGATATTCATTGCTTCAAGCAAGACAATATGCTCACATATTTAAAAATGTTCTCCAGAACTGAGGGTTTTTTTAATGAATTAATTTCAGTTGAAATATGGGGGTTTATTCCTTTTGCCAGCTTCTTTTTTATTTTGCAATGGTATTTTCCTTTAATTTCAAATTAAATGTTCCTTTCAAAGGGAAAACTTGAAATATTTTTGAGAACCTAAAGTTATTTTTCAGGTTTGTTGAGAAAATATTTGGAGTTAACTCCAGCAAAAGTTACCTTTATTAATTATACCTTGACATGATTGGATCATGACTGTACTTGGCATAAGCCTCTTTTTAGCAAGACATGTTTTTTATCAAGACTGTAGAGGGTTAGGGCTGTGATAGAGAGAAGTCATGAATCCTGTCTTCCATATAGAAGAAAATTTCTTCAGCTGAACCTAAACTTCTGACAGTGCTTTTGCATTACAGAATGGTACAGCTTTGACATGGAAATACACTCAGATCAGATCTTAGAGGAACTCACCGGTAGGATTGGGTATGTCTCTTCAGCATAAAGTCTGCTGGCAAAGTTGAGTGAATAATTGTCTTTTGGTTGGGTGATTTGGGCGAATATGTCTTTAAGCGAACTGTGGACACTTAGAGATGAGCCGCACTGAATGGATACATGAATACAAATAAACAGATAGATTATATTATTCTAGTTTTAGTACTTAGAATATTTTTCATACTATATGAGAAAAGTAGAGTAGTTCAGAAATTTCAGCTTACAAAACTGTTGTTTATCTTGTACTTCCTGTTGCTATAGCTAATGTATTTTTCTAATGTATACAATTCTCTGCTGTTTTTATACTGTAATTTCCTCATACCTCTCTCAGGGAGACTCTTAATTACCTGCTACATTATCTAGCTCCAGCTGATCAGATAGGCTTTCCTTTGTTCCCAACCAGCCCCATTTAACCAGTAACATCCTTGCCTACACATGAAAATACCTATAATTTTCCTTATATGCCCAATATTATGGTGCTGGGATTCATCCTATGCTTGTTCTGACTCCTCTCTTACCTCCCTTTCTCTATTCCTATGAACAAAGTGTTCCCCTAGCTGCGGGATGCAGAACACCAGCTGCTCATCAGCGAGGTGTACCACCTGCAAGAGACTCTTTTATCTGCTAGATTTTTCTCCCAGGACGAAGTGATGTAGAGAAGTTGAAATTATTTCTGTACCTGAGATTCAACAGTGTCTCCAAACCCTGTGATTTTATCAAAGTGAACAACCTGTAATTGAAAATAACAGTAGTTAAAACAACAGGTATGACCAAAAACAACCCCTAAGATTAACACATGATTTTCGAAGTAAACCTCTTAGCTAACTGTAAAGCTGGATGACCCAAAAGGTGCAATCCATCTGCACCCTCTGTGAATAGCTGGGCCTACTGTTGCCTGCTTAGGTGGTGTCTTTTTCTGTTGAACATCTAGAAATCACCTCCAGTGTGTGCTGTTAATAATACTAACTTTCTTCCAGGTAACAAGCCAGCCGATCTCTGTGAAGAAAGCGGGAGCTATAGGAAACTCATGTGAAATATTTTGCAGTCTGGACACATGTTCTGGCTCTTTCACTGAAGATTTTATCTACTTTCCTTACTCTATACAAAGGACACTGGAACGTGTTGTTCTCGTTGAGAATCCTACAACTAACAATGATAAAATTTAAATCCAGTTTCAAGACTTCTGGCTAACACATTTGTTTAACACTATGAGAGTCAGAGGTGGCCACAGCTTTTGATAACTCTGGATCCATATTTTTTAGCCTCTGGGCTATGCAAGAGACATTGTCATATAATTAAATGTTATGGCTCTATTGAGCTGCAAGAAGGTTTAAATCTTTCATCGAGGCCTCACCTGATCTATCTGAGCCCTGGTGTTTTCTCTTGCACCTAGGTAGACCATAGACAGAGCTGAAATGATGCTCAGGGGAGAGTAGAAGATGTTCTCGTTGACATGCTGGACTTTCAGCTCCCTGAATACATCAATACAAAATTCTGTGCTTGCTTCACCGATGGACCCCATTGTGAAACCAGGATTGCCTGGAGCAAACAGCAGAAGTACAATGACAATGTAAGGATGGAATACTGTACAAACACAGCACAATGCACTTTAATAATAGTTTTTAGTCCATGAAATATGAACAAGTAGTTTTGAAGTCATTCTGTGGTAACATGCCTATTGCTATGCTCACTTCTCATACATGTTAAAAAATCCATATTCATAAATCTGTTTCTTTCACATTTGTATTCAGTTGCCTTTTTGGCAGTACAGTTCCTCAGTGGTCTAAAATCTGTATGTGATTTCTGTTTACCTTTTCAAAGCACTCAAACAATTGCCTGTTCTTATTTTCATTCAGTGAAGGCTAGAATTCCTTGGTACTCTGTAATGCCTTGATGAAAACAAGAAAGTATGATCTGTCTTTGATATACTTGCAAAGCTGGAAATTTAAAGTGTAAATTTTAGTAGATTTGCTCTCAGTTTGAACAGTTACAAGTAAAAAGCAGAGGCTAGTGGACTGTTTTTATTTTCTAAAAATACGTAAGTGCAGTAAAATATCTATTTTTTGCACTGTACTTCCAGTCAGTAGATCTTCATAGGCTTGTATCTTTACCATTGTTTTAGTAATGGAAGCATGGACAGGCAATATAATTTGTCTAAGGTCACCTAATCTAGGAAAGAGACTGATGCACAAAATTAATATTCCATCCTATTGTGCTTTCAGATATGGCTTGCTTTGCTAAATATGTCTATATATACTACAGTATAAACTTTCTGAGAAATTAAATTTTGTTAGTGACATTCAAATAGAATGGAAATGCAGACATGATAAAATAGCAATGCCTACCATAATACAGTGCTGTTAAATGAATACTTGTTTGTGGCATAGACCACCAAAAGTTTTGTATTTGTTTCTGTCTGAGGTTTCTAGAAGTGCTAGACAGTGTAAGTTTGCTGTGGCCACTGTGCTTACATAAAGCACAACGTCTGGGATCAGCATAAATCTAGTTTCCTTCCTGTGATTAATGGAAATAATTGTGAAAGTTTGTTGTCCTTCAAAATTCAGCCCTTTGTGTAGGTGCTTAATGCTGGGATCTCAGGTTTGTCTTTGGAGTATTAAACTCTACCAAGGTTTTTAGTGACCATGTTTGTGGATATAAAGATACACTCGCACAGACATTTCTCTTACTTTCCTTTCTGTATACAAGTTCACATTTATAGATTAATGTAGAAATATAAGTCTGTACACCCACACACCTTTTATCTTGTATAGTGTTCACTAGCTGTATTTTCCAGGGATGCAACTGGTAGGGAAATTTCACATCAAACTAAACTTAGTATGTTTACTAAATGCTAGTTTTTGTCTCCGTGCACTCTGTTGAACCAGAGGTCAATCAAGCAAACTTATTCTTTGGTTGTTGAAAATTAAAAGATACTGAATGAGAGGGTAAGCTGCTCTGAAATAAAATATTCTAAGCACAGAATAATAAGCACAAAGAATAAACTTTTAAAAAGTTGTCTGAAAACGAACACTCAGGTTTTACATATAATAAAATTGCATAAACACAGGTAAGAAGATTTTTAGAGAATAGGATGGAAATATTCAGTCCTTGCAGATACAAAAGATAACACAATAATTGCTCTCTTCTTAAGTTTAGTCTTAAACAAGGAATAATATAGGGAGAAGGTAAATTTTCCTAAAGAAGTGCTTACCTTTCGAGCTTCAGCACCAAAGGCAATACAGATTTCCAGCTGTATGTAGAGACTGGCTGAGCCCTTGGGAATTTATACAATCTGAATTGTGACCCACCTGCTGCTGCTCTTCAGAAGTTTGACCTATGACACCATAAAAATAATTTAATGGGCTTAGGTCAGATTTTAGTTTCAATGGGCCCAGTTTTGATTGAAGGGATAACAAATATTAGGTTTTTATTCCATATAACAATGTGTTCTCCAAGAGTACATCAGGACTAGTGGATTGAAGAGTGGGAAACCATGCTCATATTCCTTTAAGCCTCACTTGCAACTGGATGCTGGGATGTTAGTAAAAGCAAAAACTGTGAAAACCTTAGTGATGGAAAACATAATTAGCAGTTATTAGTCAGTCTGTCAATAATTAGTGAAATTGTTATTATGGTTGTAGTAACAGATCAAAACTCTCTTTCAACTGATCCTTTTTGAATGTACAAAATGCAGCTGAGCCATGCTAGACAGAAGCTATATAAGAGCAGGATTTGGCCTATTACTCTGTTGACAAATAAAGAAGTGTGCCTGTAAGAAAACCAGTTGAGATGAAAGTCAAAAGTAGGCAAATTTCTTTGAAAAGCTGGGGTATTTAAAAAAGATCTTAAAAAACTGTGAAGGTTTCATAGCAAACTACTTCATTCTCAGGAAGTAATAGCAAAACATAGTCCCAGACAAAGTAAAAAGTAGTCAGTTCCAAATAAGTTTGTGGTATGCACTTGCAATGTATCTCTGATCTTCCATGGGTTACTAAATGGCCTGGCAGATGATAGAGGAATTGTGAAATCCAGATAAAAGAGTGTTCATGGTCTGTGGGACAATCATAATATAGAATAGCAAATATATTTGAGTTATAAAAGCCTTTGTTCTGTATAAAAGCTATTGTGCTGTGTTGAAATAACAGAATGGACAAACAGTGAAGAAACCATTCTGACCTCTGTGTGATTTTAAAATAGGGCGGGGGGCACTCCAAAGTCAGTACAACATAGTTCTTCAGAACTTATGGGACATGATTGTGATCTCTCTTAAGAAGAGATAGTCTTCTGTACTACTGTCAAAAGCTTAAACACTGCAGTTTTCTTTACCACAGTCTGCTTCCTTTTGTGAAAATCAATGTGCCATAGAAATCTACATTCTCCTTGCTGAGTTGTCACCAAGGCACTCTGAAGACGTAAGCAAGACAAGATTGTAGCGGAAGTGTTATTTTTTGTTAGATCTCTGCTCCACAGATGTCAGCCAAGTGTTTTGGTTTGATTTTGTTTGAGATTTTTTGTTTTCCCACAGATAGTCTGACAGATACATATTTATACTTAAACACAGAATATTACTTCTCACTTTTTCTTAAAGTCAAGCCTACTGCTTGTACCGTTTCAGCCTTTAACAAAGCTTAAAAATCTTGTCTGCTTTTTTCTGATGACACAAGTGCTTCTCAGAAAACGTTATCCCTACCTATAAAATATGTATTAGTATATTGATTGAGAAAGGGAATAGAAAATGAGTCTCCCAGGTATGTTGTTAATCAAAAATCTCCACCATCTGGTCAAACACTGATAATGAGTTGTGTACGTATATTCCACTTAGCTCTTCATGTCTTTGTTAATATAGAGATCAGTGTAGACCAGGTGGCCTTGCCACTTTGAAACATCCTGGTGTTAAGGCAATGAACTCTTTATCAGCCATCCAAGTGCTGGAGAAGACATCCAGCCTCAAAGGGATGCTTCCACATCTTTAAAGTATTAAGACAGTGCTACCACAGCTGAGAATAATGATGCCCTCAAAGATCTCCTTGAGAGGGAGGCAGTAAAGAGGCAGTTTTAGCAGGATAATTTCAGTCTTTCTAGAGGCCTGGTCTGAGAGTATGTCGCTTCAATACAGTTAGGGGGACTCAGTTCAACTCACCTCCTTGCTCGCTTCCCATGCATTCAAAGGGAGAGCAGCTGTAAGGGTGAGCAAGCCTTGTGAAACTAGGTTAATGTATGATGCTTTTTTTTCATGGAAGTTCTGTGGGAGAAGCTCTATCCTTGGATGAGTTGCCAGATAGAGGATCCTGAATAATTTCCGTCTTCTGAGAGTCTCCACTACAGAAAAAGAGGGAGTTATCCAGTACGGCCAAAACTGTCAGCCACTTTTTTTGAGCAGACTCCAGGTCAGATCAGTAAAGGCAAGGTGTTTCCACAGTAACCATGGCATATAGAATTAAGCTTTAATTTTTGTATTATATTATTTTATTTTATTTGTTCAGTGTGTTGCCTCCTTTGGGTTTTACGAATAAATGCTTTTTTTTTTTACACATCACATTAACATATTTTAAGAGTGGTGAATAACTACAGGCTGTTTCTCACCCAGTGGTTTGTTGTACCACTGAGCCAAGGCACTGGACACTTAAATAAGCACCCACATTCCTTCCTTCATCCACTGGAAAAGTGGGTCCCCATTTCATTTGTGTAGCTCAGGAGGTCTGGTGATATGAGGCAGAAGTGCTTCCTAGTGCTATGTGGCCAGAAGAATATCTTGCATATAATAAAATACTGGGAGGTGAGCCTGGACCCTGAGAGTCCTTATCACACCTTGCTTTGCTATTAATCTTCATGTCCAAAAATACTGGTTCTCAGGAGTCCTTCAAAGCTGAATACAAAAAGGCTGAAGAGAACATGCAAAAGTGGGCATAAGCTGACAATACTAAACTAAGAGGAGTTGTGGACTCCCCCCAGGATAGAGAGGGCTTACAGAGAGATCTGGATAGACTAGATTGCTGGTCAATCATCACTGTATGAAATTTAACAAGATTAAGTGCTGTATTCTCCGTGTGGGATAAGGTAACCCTAGTAATACAAATTAGGAGACAAGGGCCTGGAGAGCAGCCCTGCAGAAAGAGATCTGGAGGTTTGGGTTGGTGGCAAGTTAGTGTAGGGCACAAAAGTTGGTGTATGGTAGCCAAAAGCATAGCCAGCTGGTTGAGGGGGCTGACTGTCACACTCTACATTGCACTAGGGCTACCCATACCTCATGTACTGTGTGTAGTTTTGGGTGTCTCAGTATAAGAAGGACACCAGACTAATGGAGTGTGTTCAGAGGAGTGTGACCAAGATAGTGAAAGGCCTCAGGAACAGGACTTACAAGGAGTGGCTGAGGTCTTTTGTTTTGTTCAGCTCGGAGAAGAGAAGGCCAAGGGGTGACCACATCACAGTCTACAACTTCTCTAACAGGGGCAATGGAGGGGCAGGTGCTGATCTTTTTCTCTGGTGACCACCAATAGGACACACGGAAATCATAGAATACCAGGTTGGAAGGGACCTCAAGGATCATCTGGTCCAAACTTTCTTGGCAAAAGCAAAGTCTAGGCAAGATGTCCCAGCACCATGCCCAGCTGAACCTTAAACGTGTCCATTGCTGGGGAATTCACCACTTCCCTGGGGGGATTGTTCCAGTGGCTGATTGTTCTGGAATGAAACTGCGTCAGGGAAAGTTCAGATTGGACACTAGGAAAAGGTTCTTCCCGAGACAGTGGTGAGTCCCTGGAACAGGGTCCCCGGGGAAGGGGTCATGGCACCAAGACTGTCAGAGTTCAAGGGATGTCTGGACAGCTGTCTCTTAATCATATGGTTTAATTTTAGTTAGTTCTGTGAGGATCAGGGAGTTGGTCTTAATGAACCTTATGGGTCCCTTCCAATTTGAGATATTCACGATTCTTTTTTTTGTACATGGTGAATTTGACTTCTGTGTAGTGTCCTGGTTCCAGACCTGTATGTGTTTGATGCAGATCATTGTTTCATGAGTTATACAGAAGCCATATTCCCTCTCAAAGAATTGGAATTTCAGGTTCAGGACACATTCACAATAAGCAAAGACATGGAAGGTGTCGTGGTTCAAGCCCAGCCGGCAACTTGGAACCACGCAGCCACTCGCTCACTCCCCCCCGCTTCCTTCCTCCCCCCGCTCCCGGAGGGATGGGGAGGAGAATCGGAGGAATGTAACTCCCACGGGTTGAGATAACAGCACTCCAGTAACTAAGGTATAATACAAATCACTACTGCTACCAATAATAATGATAAGAGGAATAACAAGGGGAGAGGACACAACCGCTCACCACCCGCCGACCGATACCCAGCCCGACCCGAGCAGCGATCTGGGCCTTCCGGGTAACTCCCCCCAGTTTATATACTGGGCATGACGTGCTGTGGTATGGAATACCCCTTTGGCCAGTTTGGGTCAGGTGTCCTGTCTCTGCTTCCTCCCAGCTTCCCCTCCTCCCTGGCAGAGCATGAGACTGTGAAAGTCTTTGGTCAGAGTAAACATTACTGAGCAACAACTAAAAAACATCGGTGTTATCAGCGTTGTTCCCAGACTGAGAGTCAAAAACACAGCACTGCACCAGCTACTAAGAAGGAGAAAAAAAAAAGACTGCTATAGCTGAACCCAGGACAGAAGGATAAGCAGCTCTGCTTTGATAGTGTATGGGAAAGATATGCTGTGCTTCTTCCCAGATGCTAGTTTTAGTTTTCTGTGCTCAAACTGACAGCTAATGAAAGGCCAGTTGCAAGCAACAGAATCTACCCATGAGCAAATGAAGAACTGGATCAGAACAGGCTGTCAGCATAGAATCAACACACAAAAGGTCTTGTGACATGGGGTCTAGAGAATGTAAGCAAACCTTCCTGCAGTTGGAAGGCTATCTGGGACAACTAGCAATTGTTGCTTTCCGGTGCAGCTGTGCAAGGCAGTATGAACAGTTCTGTCACACATCCTTGCTTGACAATGCTTGTCTCAAGAAAGAGGTCAGCTAAAGCTCTGCTGCCCTTTTCTCTGCTGGGCATTTCATTGCAGAGCTGTCCCTAAACCAACAGACTCTTGACTTTGGGCACCTGAGAGTATAAAAGGCACTTTTTTATCCAACAGGATATGAAGTCCAGGTCAGCTCGCTGACCGAAGCCTCTCATCCAATCACAATCCTACACAGAACTTGAGATTTTTGTCCTCCTTCTTGTTCCTGGTCTTTTGCCAGTAGGAAGAAGCATGTTAATTGTTTTGTGTTTGTCTTCATTCCACATTGTGAATCTGGAAGCTGTCATTCAATGAGGGACAGAAACAACCATTCAAAGAAAGAGAAATCATTTTAGGCTGGGTGATTGCAGCTGACTGTCTAACTGGTTGTCATTGCAGACCTTGGTGCTGTAGCTATCAGTGATGGTTTCTCTTTCAGTTGTTATGTGGGACTGTATTTTTTCCCAGTACAAAGAAAAATGGGGTGTCTGGTCAAGCTCCTTCAGACAGGAGCTTGCAGCAGCAGTGCTGTGCCATTCTGAAGAGATGGACTTTTTTACCTGCAGTGCTGCATTGATCCCTCACAGATTGTGACAAGAGCATTTGTCATTGCTCTTAATTGTCATTGTGATATCTCATATCAGGTCTTAAGTTCATTTAAACCTGACCTGGTCTCAGCCTTCATTGTACAGCCAATGACTGCTTAATGCTCCCCCATGGATATTTAATCTGACATAGGTTCATGTGTCCTTCATGGCATAAAATTCAGTGATCATATCCCACAAGTCAGCAACAGGTTGAATGAGAGTATTTGACCCAGAACCTGAAGATCATTTTCACTGTGGATGAAGGAGCTTTAGCCTCACCTACATGCAAAGCCTTTCTCTTGCTCCCATACATATCACATATATTGCTGCTGAAGCAATATACAGGCTATCTCTAATGATGAAGTCAGTGCCTTTGTTCTGACTAAGTTCAAATGCAAAAGAAAGTGTACAAGAGTTAGAAGCAAGAAGAATCTACCAGGCAGGAGTATAGGAACTTTCCCTATGCATGCAGGGATGGAATTTGAAAAGCAAAATTTCTGCTGGAGTGAAAACTGACAAGGGATGCAAAGAGCAGTAAGAAAAGCTTCTTTAGGTAGAACATCAAAATGAAGACGAAGAAAATGTCAGGATGATTGGAGAAGGTTCCTGATGATTTGGAAAAGTAACTAACTTTCAGAAATGGAAAGGAGGAGAACTCGGGAGACTACAGAGCTCTGCAATCACTGAAAAGATGTAGTGCACTGCTGCAAGGCATTACCATCTACATTAAGAAAGGCACTGTGACACAGTGCTTAAATGCTTAAAATACCATTTATCGCAGCTAATGTTAAAAGTTAAAAAGAAGGTAGTATAGATAATCTTACAGTCCCTCATATGCGGGGAACCTCAAGTTGTGCAGCGTTGGACAGAGCACCAGTCAAAGTGCAGGTCCCATTCATGGAGATAGATGTTGACTGACATTTTGGTCTTCAGAGCTCTTGCAGGATTTTCTAAAGAAGAAAATAATTGAATTAATTTCTATGTGAAACAAAAGGATATTCACATGAAAACGTGCTGCTTCACTTTATGGTAAATATGAGCACACAGGTGGTGCAATCGCACATACCAAGCAGGAACTACCTACAGGGTCCTTTCTTCTGGCACACAAAGTTTACCCTATAGCCCAGGGGTATGTGCAGCACAGCACAGGATGGGAAGCCAGCCTATACACTCGGTACAGCCCACGCCTGTGCCTTCTTGTGTCAACTGTTATGTGGATCACTAACTCCTTGATGTACAATTGTATTCAAGTTTGAATCACTACAGAAGGCTCCAAAACAAATCCTCCTGGGAGCATTTCAAGACACATGAAAGAGTGGTACATTGTGTGAAAAGCCAGCACAGATGTACCAAGGGCAAATATCTCCTGACCAACTGCATTGTCTTGTAGGACGGGATGGCTTGTTCTATAAGCAAGGGAAGAGCAGAGGACATTGCACACCCTGACTTTAGTAAAGTCTTCAGAATGATCTCCCAGAATACCCTTGCAGTCAGTTTGGAGAGTTATAGACTGAGTAAACAGACAATACTGTGGAAAATTAGCTGGACTGCCACGAGCAACAGTAGCAGGGCTGCTCCATGAGGACAGTGAGCCAGGCCAAGGGTCACCCCCAGTGTCGGCAGTGCCCTCACCAGCCTCACCACAAGATCTGACCATAGGGAGGCAGACCAGAATGCCAGTAACAGGGTCCATCAACAGCCATAGAATCACAGAACCACAGAAAAGTTCGGGTTGGAAAGGACCTTAAGATCATCTAGTTCCAACCCCCCTGCCATGGGCAGGGACACCTCACACTAGACCATGTTCCTCAAGGCTCTGTCCAACCTGGCCTTGAACACTGCCAGGGTTGGAGTATTCACAATTTCCATGGGGACGTGGCAAGAGAAGAACCAGGGCCAGGGTCCACCTACAGAGCCCAGGTTCAGGGAACGGTGAGAGCTGGCTGCTCCCTGTGGCATGGGATATTCATTGTCCAGGTCCCAGCCCCATGGCAAGAGGAGAAAGACAGACTCTGAAATGGTGGCAGGTCCAACCAAGTCTTCAGATTGTAAGGCAATATAGCAACAGGGCAGGTCCAAAATCAAGCTGGGAAGTCAATCCACAAGCGA
This sequence comes from Nestor notabilis, assembly GCF_000696875.1. NCBI lineage: Eukaryota > Metazoa > Chordata > Aves > Psittaciformes > Psittacidae > Nestor > Nestor notabilis. The sequence continues at coordinate 55,353 of NW_009936754.1, forward strand.
GGGAGGGTTGGGATGAAGCCCAGTGACCATCAGATAGGTCCACAGTGGCAGAGCAGGGCCAAGATCAAGCCAGAAAATCAGCCCGCAAGATTCTGTGATCAGTGGGATCAAGGGGGCCGATGCCTGGGCAGAGTGGGTCTGTGGGGAGGTAGACATTGGCCCTGATTCAGTGTTGCTGGGGCAGCGGCTGGTGGCCCAGGGGGGAACATGGGGGTCTGGGCTGTGAGTAGGTGAGGGAGGCCCCATGGGAGGTCAGAGCCAACAAGGGCTGTTTAGCACCCTCAGGGCTCAGACACAGCAGCCTCCCCTCTGAGGAAAGTGTGTCCTCTCTCTTTAGAGACCTGGGCGCAGGAGGGACGTGCTCCAGAGTCACTCAGTGGCTGTGGGGTGTCAGTGGGCTGTTCCAGAGGACATAAAGCCAGAACAGGGACTGTGGACTGGAAACGGACATGGCATAATAGCTTGGAGGCTGAATGAGGGGGTCAGGCCACCCCAAGGGGCACAAGCCAGGGAAGAACAGGACCTGACTGGGTGGAAGGGGGTTCACTTATGAGCCTGGGTCTGAGTAATGGGTGAGTGCTGTGGGGAGATCAAGAGGCTTTGTAAGGACAAGGCCCTGTGTGGCCTGAGACCAGGTTCCATGGTGCTCAGCAGAGGGCTCAAGGAGGCCTGAGCTTGCTGCCAGGGAGAAGCAAGGGCTGGCTGCTTCCCTAAAGAAAGACAAACCAGGAGGCAAGGGGGATACCACCACCAGCAGGGCAGAAGTCTCACCAGCCAGGGCTCAGTCCCACAAGACCTGGCAGAGCAGACCCAGAGATCGCACACAACTCTAACGAAGAGCCCAGATCATAAGGCAATGTCATGGCTATGAGGCAAGTCCGAAGACAAAACACAAAGTCAATTCATATGTCAGAGCTAGGCTCAGGTCCAGTGATCACAAGGCAGGGCCAAGGTCACACTAGAAGTCCTTGGCTAGGCATGGGCACAGCTGTGTTTGAGCTGGAGACTGAAACACCTCTGATGTAGCACAGAGAGGGACTGAACGTCCATGTCATAGCTTAGAGTTCCTGCATCCATAGGTGTGGGTAGAGGCTCCAGGTGTGGCTGGTCAGGACCATTAAAGGCTTATGAGTGCACTCAGAGCCATGTACCCACTTATGGGGAAAAGAGAGGGACCTGGAGACAAGGCTACAAGGCTTTGGTCTGAGGTCCATCAGAAAGCAAGCCTGGAGACAGGCACCTACCACATACTTCAGGCAGAGACTTGAAGTGCCAAGGCTTGGCTGAAATGGGCTTCTGTTGTGGGCAACAATCTTGACTTGGGGAGTTTCACATAATTTCTTGCTGATAACATTAAACTTCTGTTGTTGATTCAGGTATTGAAAAAAACAATGTAACAAACTATGAAACAGACCTTTCATCCCACTTCCCCACACTCAGCTGCAGTCCAAAACCTCTCTTCTCTGCTTCATAGTTTTCAGCTTTCTTGTTACACTCAGTGCTTCCCAGTCCCCTTGGTGAGAAGCAGCAGGAAATGCAGGAGGTTGGGCTGGGTGTATAACTATGCTTTCCTGATTATAATTTGGGAGTCCCAGACAGCTTTCCCTCCGGAGCCCAGGACATTCTCTGAGTGCTCTTCCTCTGGTGCCTATGATCTGAGCACACTGCCTACAAACTCTTGTGCCTTCAGCCATGGCTTTGGTTTGCTTAGAAATTAGGCCTTTTGTGCAAGTCAAATATGCAGAGAAGCATGGAGTGGTCTCAGGCAATTGTATTCCTCAAAGGACAGAGAAGATATGTCAGCTCTGAGCCTCCCCCAAATGACATGATAAGCACAAGCACACCTTGACCACAAAGCATTTCTAGTGCTGTCATATGCAGCATTAAAAGGAAAGTGATTGCTTTGTGACTGGGGTTTTTTTTTAACACAGACCCCTAGCAGTGCTGTGTATGCAAAATAACACAGCACACAGTGGAATTGGAGTGTAGTGGAGAGACAGATGGCAATTTATTGACATAACAACTCCAGTCATGCTGCCAGGAAGCAAAAAGGACTATTGGACAATACCTAGACTTCATGGGAACTGGGATTCATGTTTTTAAATTCTTGGTGGACTTCAGGGCTCAGAAGCAGCAGGCAGTGTTTCCCCTCATGGCTGCTCTTCCCTCATCCCGTGTGACACCCTCCATCCTGCCTTTTTCAGAATTGCTCCCCATGAGGGCTGCAGCAGCCACATTCACCATGCCAGTGCCTTTACAGCAAGTCCTGCTGACCCAGACCAGCAATACACAGGCACAGTTCTGGGCCCAGCCATTGATGCAGGGGTATAGATTTTATTCAACTTTGCTGAATCTGTCCTTCTACCTCTCATTTTAGCCTCTAAGGAGGAAGTTTTCTCTTTCATAAACCAAATAACTCTATCCCTTCTACAGTATTTGGCTGTGATACTATTTTTTCATTCAGGACACAAACACCTTAAAATGCCTCTGGACTTTCACCAAATAACATTTTTGCCTTTTTCTTTAAAAATTACTGGGCTCCAAGCACAATGCCATTGCTTTACATTTGCAGTATAGCAACCAGAATCATCTGCTTGCAGAAAAATAAAATAAGAACAGAATTAGAACCAACTTTAAGATCCCAAACCTAGTTTTCAACAGATGTCTGTCTTCCGTAAGACAGATAGACACCACTTTGTATCCATAGTGACACCTAATGGCCCAAATTAAAACGAGTCAAATAGTTCTGTAGCACAGTAGAGGACATTAGGTGGACACTGTGCCTTGAAAAACTCTTAGGAATAGTTTCAGGAAGTCACCATTTCAGCCTTGATTTTCTCCATTTCTTTGCTATAAAATAATCATCAAGCCAAAGAATGTTTAAACAATAGAATAGCTGGGGTGGGGTTTTTTTCATGTTATGTAATAAATACTTCCATAATAAACATTGATAGTTTTATTGTCGTTGTACTTAGGAAGTGCAGAGTTACAGATATGCTGATTTCAGTTTAAGAACAGTTTTAAAACTGTTTAATAACCTTACACAGTCAGCTACAATATTTTTTTTTTAGTTGCTGCAAAATTCTGTTGGCTGTTTTTTGGCTACAAGGGAAGCAGAACATGATGTACAGAGTAAACCTTGAAATGACATATCTCTTGAAAACCTTTCTTGCTTCAATACTTGTGTTAACTGTAGCTACTCCTTTAGGACTGTCTTGGGAAGACCAGTATTTGCAGTTCTCCCATAGACTTCATATGAGCTATGAAAATGTGTTTCCCTGCTGCCATCATCATCATTTCAAGTTATATTTAATGATGACTTTGCAAATGGTTGAGGCAGCTCCAAAATCTGCCTTGTATGTGTCTCCTTTTTTAAGCACTTGTTAAGTATTGATACTGTAAATTGCAGTTCTGCATGTGTATCCCAGCAAAAGGAAGTTTGCTTAACTCAGCAATTAACATTAATAATCTTTTCAGTTGGATAAACTGTAACCTAAAGAACTGTGGCATAGGAAATAACATGTCCTAGAGGATTATTACATCAAGAAGCAATAAGAAATATTTCCTCCTATGATTCTTGTGGGTAATAGAGAGATTAAGCAGTCTACCTTTTAAGACACTCTTCTCATGTTTTTGAAGTTATATCTCTTAGGCATCACCTCGATATATTTACTGAGGAAATCTTTTAAAACTTTGTAGGAATACAATAGCAAATCCAAAAAATTTAGTTATTGATGTGTCATATGGACATAAGCTCAAGGTAAGAATAGGAGCTATAGGGTTTACCTTGCTTAAGCTCAAAATTAAAAAAATAAATAAAAATCTTAAGCTCTTTAGTGGCTATATGGGTACATTCTGGTTTTGAAAATAGGATCTGAATCCTATTGTAACCCCCTTCTGTCAATAATCACTACCCACTATATCATACGTTTCAGGTTGTGTGGTGCAGTAACACAGAATAGGTAATGACAATGACAAGTTTATTTTGCAATGCTTTTATTAGAATAAATAGAAGGACCACCAACTAACATTCACAAAATCAATGGCATGTCACTGCAATGAAGATGGGAAATTACATCAGTCAGGAAGTTGTTGTATTTGGAAATGATAATTTATGAAGAAGTGGTGAAATTTCTAGATGCTCCCTCAGAACAAGAAACACAGAGAGACACAGCCTTATATTAACATGCAGCACAAAGAAGCCCAAATGCATATGATTCCTGGAAGAAGAATGCGTTGCTAAAGTATAGAATTTTGCCTGCAAGTTGTCCAGGCAACAACACAATGGTGGCTGTCCAGAAAGGAATTGGATTATTCTGAAAGCTGTATTTCATTCGCTAACCTCTCCAATAGAGAAACCAGACTGTCAATAGCAGTGGTAGGATTTCTTGCAAAAAATCAAAACACTAGCCTGTCCCTCAAGTTACTCAGTGATAATGGGAGATATTCCTAAGCTACCTCCTGAAATTCTCATTCAATCTTAGATGTAAGTCCTGAATACAAGTGGTGTGAGCAGAAATACCTGCACCTAAACATCTGAAAAGTCATACACTTCTTCAAGGATATCTCACTGGATATTGAAAGCTTTCCACTTGGAGAAAATTTTGAAGAGATGAGATTATACTACAATACTACAGTAAAGGGGATCTGTTTCTGAGGGGAAGGCAAGCTTTATTTCCAGCTCTTTTTCTTCTTAGGGAGAACAATATTTACCAAAAAAGAGGATAATGTTGGTTGGATTGTGTTTGATGAAGAAAAGGAAAGGGTGGTCAGCCCTAAACTCTTCAAACTCAGATTGTTTGATGTCTCCCAACGCATCTGCTGAGCCAGCCATCTCAGTGCCCTCTTCATTGACTTCCATGAATGCCTTATGGATGGCCTCAGATATCTTCAGGCTCTCTGCCGAAGAGATGCCAGACAGGTCGGCTGAAGAGCTGAACAGGTCGGTCATACCCAAGGCCTTTAAGACAGCTGTGAGGTTGTATTTTTCCTCCATCTTCATGCGCGGGAGGTACACTTTCACCCTCTTCTTTTCCATCACGCTGGGGCTGGTCCACTCAGTAAATTTATCAAAGTTGATTTTTTTCTCAAGCTGCAAAGAGAGGCAGGAATAAAATGCCTGAGATAAAAGTGCACCTTAACAGCTGTGTTTATACCACTTGCTGCTACGGTTTTAATTTATTTTATATACACAATAGAACTGATGCTTGTCTTAAATGTATTTGGTTATCTTGTATGCTTACTCCTGACTATGGCCTATATATCGTCTGTCTTATTAAAGTTCTCCGAAACACTGTCATCTGAAAATTTCTTTATCAGATCAAGGGGGTTTTGTGGGTTTTGGTTGTGAAAATACAGTTCTTCAAAACTTCAAGTCAAATTGGTTCCACTACTGCTCCTCCTGGAACATATTTTATTGATCACTTCCCTCATCTTAGTTCCTTTCTAGTACTGCTTTTCCCACATTCCTTTTAGTCAGCTCCTGGACTGTTTTCCTCATCACTTCCATTTTTTAGTTCCCCTTTTTTGCTTAGCAAACCCTTGAGTGCTTTCCTGGAAGATTGAAATCACTCAAGATTTAAAAAAATCTTGCTATCAGGTCTGTTTCTGGTACCTGAGGGAGATCAGTGCATATAACAACTAATTCAGGGCTACAATAGCACTACTCTCCTTTACTTCTGTTTTATTAGGCTGAGTCCAGTGCTCTCCTAAGAGCCCAGTATCTGCCTGAGCACTTGGTAGCACTTGGGGGGCTTTTGTGCTCCCACACCTGCCCAGCACAGCCATGAGGTGGGCAGCTGGGATGTAAATGGACAGCAGAAGGTCTGGTGACAACCAGGTCCCACTGAACTGGTACCTCTTCTGCTTCCCCTGTCAAGGCCATACCTGCTCCAGACCAGAGACTTCATCAGGCAACAGCACCCACATGCTCAGCGTTCCGCTGGCATAGGGCAGCTCCAGGATCTTAATTTTCTCTGAAGGCACCGCTCCCACTTTGAAGGTACTGTTCTGACACATCATTTGCACAGGTCTGCTTTCTTGCTGCAGAAACAGAAACATGAGATAATGCGACTGCGGAGTGATTTTTTCTTTAAGTAGGTACATGTACAAGCCCTTTGAAAGGGACAGGACTCGCTTTTGAAGCATGCTGCCTTTGGAAAAGAGTTGTGTCTCCTTTTTCCTCTCTTACTTGCTGGTGTGCCCTGGAAGCCTGGTCATAGATAGCTCATGCAAATACTTCATGGCCTTAGGCCCAGGCCCCGGTAGTGAGGGACCTAGCTAAATCACCCAACCTGTGACAGCAACAGGTTATATGTGTAGCAGGTTGGCTGTGCAAGCCAATAGCTGTCCTGGCCAGAATATGTGTCCATGCCCTCCTACCTCTGTCACATTGAAGGGCACTTCCCGAGTGTGTTCTTCTTTAAATGCTGTCTTCCATATCCCTTTGAAGTAAATGGCATTCACAAGGACCAGTGCAGTATCTGGATCAACGGAGCCTGCCACAAGAAAATCTTGGATCTGTCCTTTAAGAAAGAGTCAGGGCAGAGAGTGGTAAGTTACACCTGGTGTGCACAAATGCCTGCAATGAAGGGCATGGGGATGGAGGGTGACACTTTGTGGAGCTTTATTTTCATAGCAATAAACAACCTGCTTTTGCTTGAACTTTTTTTCCTAGACATTATGAGGAGAGGAAGACAAGGGTATAGACTACGGTAGGTGGGGGGAAATATCTGCTACCCATATTTCAGTTCTTACCATTTGTCTCTTTCTCCACCCAGGAATTAATGAGCTGTCTTGCTTCCTCTGCAGCTGTTTTGAAGTCAACTTCTTCCAGCCCTGCTTCATAGAATTTTTTTGCACAGTTTAAGTATTCCTGTAAGCAGAAGGATTCAGTTGTCAGACAGATGAGGACTTGAAAATGTATGAATGTGAAATACAAGACTGTGAAATGAAGCAGAATGGTTAAAACAGTGGACCTACACCCCTGTGTTTGAACATGTCAGTCACAGCTGTCTTCCTGTAACTGAATCTTAAGGCTAGGTAAGAAAGACGACTTCAAATACTTAGATCTAGCACTTTCCTTTTTCAGATAGGATTTTAAGTTAAAAGTTTGAAATATTTTCAAGAACTATAACATGTTCAGTTTAACAAACATTTTTAAGACAAACAATGTATGTTTCCTTCTCTTTGTGCCTGCTTTTTATTTTGAATGCTGTCTTCTTACATTCTTAGATTTCAAAACCAAAGCTTCCTTTCACTGGGAAGTTTTGATATTTGGCTTTGGGGAAGAAAAAAAAAAAGCAAATGTGACAATTTTAGTCTTCATGCCTTCAAGTCATAAAATATTTTTCATTTCCCTTTAAAGTTACATTTTTCATTAAAAGCCATTTTCTAGGAAACAAACAGCAATCTTGATTACTCCCTGTGACTGTTGCAATATGGGCATATTTTATGCTATTATACTTTTTCCTGGCCTCCATCTAACAGGCACAGGAAGGTTCAAACTCATTCTGAGCAAGTTCCCCTCATGGCTCACAACCACTTCCTCATCAACAGACAGTTGATTGTTGTCAGGGTTGTTGTCAGTGGTGCTTCTGCAGGGTGGAGTCACAGGGCCTTTATGGGAAATCCTGTGGAAATCAGGTCCCAGTACAACTCACCGGAAGGATGGGGTATGTTTTTTCAATATAGAGCTTGTCAGCCATCTTCAGTGAGTATGTAGCATTTGGCATGGTGATGTCTGAGAGGCGATCCTTGAATGCACTGTGGATGTATTCAGAAGTGCCACACTGAGGTGATGACATGAAAATAAGAAGATATATTGCATTAGCTTCTTCTTATAGTATCATAGAATCATAGACTTGTTAGGGTTGGAAAAGACCTTAAGATCATCTAGTTTCAATGTTCCCTGCTATGAAATAAGACCCTAAAGGCTTGTCCCTATCAGTTAAAAGTCATGCTGCAGTGGAGTCCTCCCCCACAGACATAGGGCTGTCACCTTTGGGACAGCAGGTGCTGTGCTGGTGTATTGAACTGACAAGTTCATCCTCCTCAAGATAAGTCCCCTGAAATGTGCATTTTATAAGACTGCAATTGTGTTCCTGTCACTGACTCTTATGGGCTTTTCTCTGTCCTGCATCTTCCTGCCCTGCTTTGGAGTCTTTCAGCTGCAAGTCTGACTTCCCTATGCTGGCTCCAGGTACTGAGTCCCTTTCAAATGCTGTCCCTCAGCAACATTTGCCCAGGAAGGCACCCTGGTGCCCAAAGTATCCTGCCCTACACTGTCACTTGTTCTGGTGCAAGATGTGCAACTTGGCTTCTTCCCTGTTTTTTGACAAATAGGTGAGTTACACCTTTCTTTGCTCCCTCCCTCCACAGCTCTCCTTGGTTTGAGAGTATTACCATAGTTTTTGACAGGGTCTGAAACTGCCAGAAGGAAAGACAGAACAGTTCTAGTTTTGTTCTGTGGAGAAAATAAGACAGAAAGGGATATCAGGTTATTTCTCTACCTCAGAGTCAATAGCATCTCCAACTCCTGTAATGTTATCAAAGTGAAGAACCTGCAAGAGAAAATGACAGTGGTAGAAATAACAAGCATGACCAAGAATTATGTGATCACATTATCTGGAAGATGTTAGAATTTAGAAAAAAGTCATATAGTAATATTTGCTGACTGCTAATCCATTTTGTTACTGTTCTTGAGATTTCTTTTCCTGTGTCGAAACTAACTGCCCCTTATAGTGACAATATGCAACTTTCCTTAGTATTTTCTCTAAATAACTCTCAATCCAGTTCTCTATTTTGTGACTATGGCTTACTCTTGTATATTAAAATAGGTGAGAAGCTCATCAGTGGTTAATATATTTCAGTGATATTACTTAGAAGGAACAACAAGCACAAGCAGAGGTCACTTTACACCCATGTTAAGTAACTTACCTTCTCCATCTGAGATTGGGTGTTACCTCTTGCTCCCAGATAGACCATGGCCAGGGCTGAAATGATGCTCAGGGGGGAGTAGAAGATGTTGTCGTTGGCATGGTGGACTTTCAGCTCTTTGAATACATCAAAAGCAAATTCTGCATTTGCTTCACTGATGGAGCCCATTGTTAAATTTGTCTAAAGCAAACAGAAAGAATCTGACTTATTATGTTGAAATAATTAGTACATTAATGTATTGAGTTAATACGTTAATTCAATAATTAATTCAGTTAATTGTTAATTCAATTAATAATGAAATACATTAATTCAAAGCCCCTTGAATTAATTCAGGGGTTCAGGTGTTCAGAGGTACACTTGAACCCCTGAACTTGGTGCACAAGTTTTTTTTCCAACAGACAGAATCCAGTGGCATGGATTTAAAAGGCAGGCATGCTTTTAGATTCATGAGCAATGAAAATGCTGGGTAGGTACCAGTCATGCATAGGTTGGTGACTCTCTTCTTTGAACCTTGATTTCTCCTTCCCTGTATATATACACCATATTGTTGAAAATGTTGCAAAGAATATTAGTTATCTTGATAGAAGCATACTAACAGTCTTTTCTTATCTCTTACGAAAAGAACCCCAAAAAACATAGATTTTTTTTTTGAGACTCCAAACCAGGCTCTTCATTATCATTATTAACATCACTTTTAAGATCAGTAAAGAGATGAACAGATCAGCCCTCTATGATTCAAACTGCTGTTAATTCCAGTATACAATGTACATGTGTGAAGCAACAGCGTAAGTTTTTCTAGATTTACTCTAATTTCAGCCTAGTGTAAACAGAAGCTGGATTTTACACCATCTACTTTATCAGAGGCCCCAAAAGTTAGCAACATTACTTTTATTATTTTAAACAGGATTATAAAGGCATATCATTTACATCTGACTGTTTTAAAAGTGTTCTTTTTCTTTTTATCACTTTTTCCATAAAATACACCCTTCAATAAAACAGTGGTTTTTTAGCCTTTTGTTTAATTTGCAGAGATCTTCACATCTCCTGTATTTAAATATTTTTCTGCCCTTTTTCTGACATGTTTGTAAAGTTTTCCCTGTAGTTGCAGCACCTAGCATTTCGTATAACACTGGAGGAAAATATTTTTTAATAAAGGAGACAACACAGAAGAGAAAATACGGTTTGTGAAATCTAGTGCAACAGTATAACTTTTATACCACTTATAATTTCCCACCTGTTGACACAAACAGAGAGAACCTTGCTAGGGTTGTGGGGTTTTTTCATCTTAGAAAATGTGACTTAAAGGTAACACAGAGATGCAGTATACTGGGGTCACCTGAGCATGCTGCATTCCTTAATTTCATTCAGAGAATATCTTTCACAAAACCTGCAAGTGAGCTTTAGTTGCATCCTCTGGAATTTAAGCAAATTCAATTTTGTCTTTTAATGCTAAGTGAAATATTAAAGAGATAAAGGAAAAAGGAAGAAAGGCTGTCATAGCATATAATCAGCTTTCAATGTGAAACAGTTATTAAACAAAACTTTTGTTCATACAAACAAATACTTCGACTTTTATGCATGGTAGAATATGAAACAGTAAAGTAACGCAGAACGCATGTGAAGGTGAGGTGAGGTTTCAGCAGAAGGCATCCTTTGATCATTTGTTTCTTCAGCTAACATTGAAAGTCATAAACATGAGGTTACATCAATCTTTTTGCAAGTTTTGTTACAGACAATTTTTCTTAAATTGCAGATTAGAACTTAAATCATCATCAAAAGTAATGCTTACCTTTTCAGCTTCACCTGCAAAGGTAATAGTACAGCTTCTCAGCTGTACTTGGGGCAGACTTGCCGAACTCCTGGAAATATATGTGTAATTTTGTGACACGCCCCACGCTGCCTGTTCTGTGTTTAACAAATAAAATGATGGATGGAGCTCAATGTCAGGCATGCACTTTAACTTGGAATAAGTCCATTCTTTAAAAAAAAAAAAAAAAAAGCCTGAATCCCCGAATGAAAGGTTTTTCCCCTGAAATCCCTAACATGTCCAGAATGGGAGATTTATTCATATAGCACATGAAACCTTAAGGAAGTGAAGGAGAATATTGAAATAGCTGAAGCAAAAGTAGTGTAAAAGCCATTCATTGGAACTTGAATTGTAAGTATGATTTGATAAGGCCAGCAAATAGTGTGGCATAGCTCGCAGAAATAAAACAAAAAAAGTGAGAAATTCAGCCTTGCAGAATGTCTCTAAGGAATTTTGAGTTTATTTCTTTGTTATTCCTCTGTAATGACTACTGACAGGCCAGTTACCTCTCAGAGTCTTCATTCTATTAACTCAAAAAATTTATTAAGATCAGCCTGTGCAGGACTGCTTGCTATGGTATTGCCTGCACTATACTTATTGCAATTTTTTCTCTCCCATTGCTGACTGGACTACCAACATCACTAGTCTTTTCAGAATCCATTGCTCTTGCTGAGGAATGGGGAAACTTCTGCTACCAAGGAACTTGAGAAAGAGCACATCCTTCAAATGTTAGTTGCCAAATTTAACAATATTGAAAAAGATTATTCTGCAAAAACATGTATATAATTGCCTGGCGCCACTTACAGACTGCGTTGTAAAAGACCTCAGTTTCACAGTTCATCCTAAAGCAGTCTAACTCAGAGAACTCAGACATAGTCACAGTCTGTGCAACACATCAGTGGAACAAAACCTTCAGTGAGCGTATTGTGGGAATGAAAATTAATTTCAAAAGTAATATTCAAAGCATCTGTATAGAGAACTATTACACAGCTGAGGAAAGATGTGCTGGGGAAAGAAGGGTTGAGATTGTTGCTTTTCAAATTCAGGCATCAGGATATTTAGACACCAGTCAGATGCTACCATAGAATCATAGAATGATTAGGATTGGAAGGAACCTTAAAGCTCAACTAGTTCCAAACCCCCTGACAATGGGCAGGGACACCTTCCACTAGACCAGGTTGCTCGAAGCCCCGTCCAACCTGGCTTTGAACACTTCCAGGGATGGGGCATCCACAATTGCTCTGTGCAGCCTGTGCTAGTACCTCATCACCCTAACAGTAAAGAATGTCTTCTGAAATCCATCTGATCTAAAGCTCCCCCTTTTTAGCTTAAAGCCCCTTGTCCTGTCACTACATGCCCTTGTAAAAAGTCCCTCTCCATCATTCCTGCAGGCCTCTTTAGTCACTGGAAGGCTGCTACAAGGTCTCTCCGGAGCCTTCTCCAGGTGGAACAACCAGAAAAGTATTCAAACTCACTGCTAAAACTTTGAGGAATAGTTAAGGTGAGTTTGTTCTTTACCTTTTTCACAGGTCACAGCACCAGATGCTAGGTTCAAAATGTGCCTTTTGCGCATATAAAGACCATTCTTCAGATCTTCCGTAAGTAACTTCATGGCACATCAGGTGAACAAACCAGCTGAAAAAACATTCATGGTCTGCAGGACAGTCATAATATACAATAGCAAGCAGAAAACAATCACATAATTCCCTTGAAATGAAAGAATGAACAGACAGTAAAAGAAACGGCTTTGACCTCTTTCTGAATGCCATGTGATTTTAAAACAGAAATCCAAAGTCAATACACAAAATGCCTCTGAAATTGTTTAGAACAAATTATGCTCCTGTGAAAAAAAGAGGTGGACTCTTTAACCCTTTTAGTTGTCTATACAAGTGGAAAGCCTCTGAACTGTCCATGCCTTTCTCCCTAAGACAGTCCTTGTTAGTCCTGTTAAGCTGAAGATGCTAGTGCAACAGTGAAGACCTCTGTCTGGACTGGTGCACTTACCTACCACTGGCATTTTACATGGCACAGCGACACACACACAGGCTTGTCTGCTACAGCCATTGCTATACAGCAAGAGTGCTTTTGAGGAAAGATGTTTAGCCCTTGACACACGTTGTTCACCCGTTACTGCAAACCTGTTGTGAAGAGAGTAAGCTATTCCCTCACAGGAGTGGTGCATAAATGGTACACCACCAATGTTTTAAGTCCTGTTCAGCTGAAAATGGTATCACCATGATGGCAGAAAGACAGATCAAATAGGTGAATGTGTCTGTACATGCTGAGTACCTTTAATCACACAACTGGGAGCACTCTCTAAACTGCAAGCTGTTCCTGTGGCTGCTGCCACTTCCGCCTGTTCTGCTTAAGACTGCTTTGTTTCTGTTCAAACAGGCTTTAACACTCACGGCCGTGGTCCATTGTTATATACTTTACAGCTCAGAAGTCAGATTAACCAATATGTTCTACCCTGTCAGTTCTAACTTTCCAGTATGACTTGAATCTTTTTTCTTGACAACCAAATTGTCTAGCAGTACATTTGGTCACCTTGGCATTTATGCATCATCTACCTGAATCACATTTGGATCATCCTAGTCAGCTTGTAACTTAGAAGCTACAAAGATATCCAGTGAGCCAGTCAGTTGTTTCACAGCAGCCAATTTACAGTATTAATATTTTTGGCAAAGACATGTTTTTAAAAATAATTCTTCATTGAATATATTCGTAGCAGCCTTCCAATATCTGAAGGGGGCCTACAAGGATGCTGGGGAGGGCCTCCTCATTAGGGACTCTAGTGGTAGGACAAGGGGGAATGGCTTCAAACTTAAACAGAGGAAGTTTAGATTAGATATAAGGAAGTTCTTTCCAGTGAGGGTGGTGAGGCACTGGAATGGGTTGCCCAAGGAAGTTGTGAATGCTCCATCCCTGATGGTGTTCAAGGCCAGGCTGGACAGAGCCTTGGGCGACATAGTTTAGTGTGTGGTGTTCCTGCTCATGGCAAGGTGGGGGTTGGAACTAGATGATCTTAAGGTCCTTTCCAACCCAAACCATTCTATGATTCTATGATTAATGACAGCTGGAGCACTGCAACATCTTTCTTAAGGGTTAAAGAGGGTGGTAGAGCACCTTGGGGGGAAAAGGTGATGCAGGAATCTTAGGAAGATTGAAGGAAGAGTGCTTATCAGTTATATCCATGCTGGCTTTGATGCTAAAATCTTCGTTTCTTCTAGGCCAGGTTGGATGGGACTTTGAGCAACCTCATCTAGTGGAAGGTGCCTCTGACCTTGACAGGGGGGTTGGAACTAGATGATATTTAAGGTTCCTTCCAACCCAAACCATTGTGTGGTTCTATGATTCTGTGAAAGGAATTTTTTTGTTCTGCAGTACAGAAGGGGCAGTACACTCCTCTAGAAGCATGACAATACACAACCCAGGTTACAGTTTTTGTTGGCATTTCTGTTTTTTATTGGTCAAATGAATGGATTGCCCTTTCCAGCACACCTGTGTAATGCTCACAAACACAAAAGGATGTGTTTTGCCACATGTCATTTCAACAATGCTTGTCCCAAGAAAGAGGTCAGCTAAGGCTCTGCTGTCCTTTGCTCTACAGGCATTTCATTGTGGAGCTGTCTCTAAACCAACACACTCTTGGACATTTGAGCCTTTCCAAAAGGATATGAAGCCCAGGTCAGCTCACAGACCAAAGCACAATCCAATCACAAGAACCCCCATGGAACTCAAGAGTTGAGTTCCCCTCCACTCTGCTGCTCTTTTGCCAGTAGGAAGGAGCATGTTGTTTCGTGTTTTTCTGGCTCAGAGTGACTGCCTGTGACTAGTTAGTTGCCACTGCAGACCTTGGTGCTGTAGCTATCGGTGATGGTTTCTCTCTCAGTTGTCCTGTAGGACTGTGTTCTTTCCCCAGACTGAAGAAAATGAGGTGTCTGGTCAAGCTTCTTCAGACAGGAGCTTGTAGCCCACCTGGCACCTTTCTGCAGCAGCGCTGTATCATTCTGAAGAGATGGACACTGTTGCCTGCAGTGCTGCTGCCCTGATATCTCACGGACTGTGACAGGGATGTGCATACTTCAGTCTTGACAGAGTGGATTTCTCCAGTGAAGTTATCTTCAGAAGGATCTTATGATGGTCTTGGTCACAATCCTCTCACACTTACTGTGTTTATTTAGCAGCACACACAGCGCCCAGGGCTTCCTGCTATACAGTTTCTGAACAAGTGCGCACAGCAGTCTCTTCATCAGTCATCACAGTGTATGTGAAGTCCCTTATTCATCCCTCAAGTCCCTGAGATCAGCCAAGAGCCAGGGTGAGGCTGCGGATGGTCTTACCTCACTGGGTCCAAAGGAGGCAGCATGGTAACCAGGCCCTTAGACTTCAGCATACACGTGGCCACTGGCATTTGCACAACTAGTTTATTGTCTGTGTCGTATGGGAGCTTAGTTACCAGGGTCACTCCCCACAGAGAAGACTGCTCATGACAGTCTATGACTAGCAGTGCTCATGCCAACAGCATCATGGGCTGTGTAAGAAAAAGCATTGCCAGCAGGTAAAGGGAGGTTTTCCTGCCCCTCTCAGCACTGGTGGGACCACAGCTGGAGTGCTGTGTACAGCTCTAGGCTTTCCAGTACAAAAGACGTGGATGTACTGGAGCAGGACCAGAGAAGAGCCACAAAGATGATGACGTGATTGAAGCATCTGTCAGGAGAGGCTCAGAGAGATGGGACTTGTTACACTGGAGAGGAGAAAGTACAGGGGGGTCTTATCCAGGTGCATAACTTATTTGATGGGAAGGTGAAAAGAAGATGGAGCTAGACTTTCTCCAGTGCTTTAGGCAAGAGGGAATGGACACAACTTGAAGTAGCATAAATTCCACTTAAACATAAGAAAGTACATTTGTTTATGGGGAGGGAGGTAAAGCCAGGTTGCCCAAAGAGGCTGTGGAGTCTCCATCCTTGGAAATATTCAAAACCCAGCAGGGTTGCTGTAGCTGACTCTGCTTGAAGGGGGGATCTTGGTGTAGACAATTGGCAGAGGCACTTCCAGTCTCAGCTGTTCTGTGATTTTGTGTTACATGCAGAGGAAGATCTCCAGGAAGATGGAGATAGCAGGGTTATTGCCCATTGATGTGCAAAGTACTGTGGTGCAGGTAAGGCACTTCGAATAGGAATGTATGGCAAGTCCCAGAGTACTGTTTCCATGTTGTACGGGGAGCAACATCACATACTGAACCCTGGACCTCTCTTTGTGCTTTCTGAAGGTGTGTTAGTTGCACCAAAAAGTGCAGAAGGTTTCAGTCTTTTTCTTGCCCCCTCCCCTGCCAAGACTTCCCTCTGGTGGTGCACAGTAATCTGTCAAAGGGTTTCAATGCTTCAGAAAACAAAAATGTCAGAAGCCTTTGGAAGGCCAGTAGCAACAAGGAGGTTTTAAAGGTTTATTTATTTTTGTCTTTTTTTCAAATAAAAACTTTTGGAGCATTTTAACACTGTTAAAATTTTGGCCTTTTTTTTTTTTTTTTCTCCCCAGAGCAAATACTCTGTATTAAAGCTGCCCATTGGCATGAGAACCAGAACCATGCCTGGGAAATGAAACCTGTCAGGTGAAAGCACAGATGTGCTCAGGCAGGACATGGGGTCCAGCCGGAACACCTGAACCTTTCTACTGAATTGTTGGTTGATGGGTGAGAGCACAGAGAGTCTGAACCACAGACCCCATCTCTCCGGGGCACAGGAAGGGCTGCTTGTCCCAAATCTCCCCAGGGTTCTGGAGTGCTCAGTGGCCGCACCAGGCATTCATCATCCCACTGGCCAGCTCTGCCACTCCCTTCCTGGGGAATACTTTTCTACTACCCTTTTAATACTGTGCCTCCTACCTGGTTTGTGGTGACCAGGTCCAGGTCCTAGCCGTTGGCACTTTGTTACAGGTTTGGTTCAGTATTGCTGAATTTGCACTTTTTGCTGCATCCTGTTTCCCCTTTTTAGAAAGAGGAAACATTGTACTTGCAAGCTTTGTGGCTCCTTTGCTTTTTTCCCATTCCTTCATTTTGACCTTTGTTGTTCAGGAAACAACGCTGATCACTGAGGCATATCTTTGTGCTTTAAGCACTTTCCAGTTTAATAATCATAGGAAGGTTAGTTTGCAAACGTAACCCTTTTCAAGTCTTCTTATTGTTTAAGTGCACAGGCTTTTAAGTTTAAAGGACTGGATTAACTGCTTCTGGCTACAAGAGATGCTAGGGGAGAATAAACTGCTTATGATAAACCTTGAGATGTTGAAATTTTGTATCTCTTGGAACTGTTCATATCATTCCTTTCATTTCTAAAGAACAAAAATTAAAGTATACTTGGTAAAATAGCTGGTTTTATCATTGAAAAACAGCTGAATCAGTATCACAAATATCCTGATGATATTCATATAATGTGGATGTCTGACCTGTAGCAGCAGCTGCTTCCCTTTACAGATGTGCTTTTGTCACACCACACTATGTGTTAACGTGGAAATAGCAGATGTTAACAAGAGTTCCTCCTCTTAAGACTCTCAAGGGGAAAATGCTTTGCCTAATAGTTGCCAATCTACTTATTATTTCTTGTGCCTTTTCAGTTATGTGATTTTCAGATAACTTCATCATCTAAAATGGCAGAGCTGCTGGTATAGTTGTTCTTTGAAATATTTACCAGTGTAATTGTCAGTGCATTTTTAATACCCCTTGGAATTGTATTGAAAAATACAGAAGAATAAACTTGTATTCTATTGGGCTATTTCTTTGTAATTTGTAATACAGAGAGGAATCAAATTCCAGGTATGTGTATTTATGCATTTTGCAACTGCCTAGGAAGCTCCATATTTACATGCTTTATTCAGTCTAAAAGTAGGATTTTGTACTGAACCCCATTTTACTCCCAACAGTTACTGATGCAATGATATTTTTAAGGGTTTGTGGACCAGAAAATTAATACAATTTCATGACAAGCATTTGTGATTTTATTTTTTTATGTTAACAAAAAAAAAAATCAATTGTATGCGTCAAAATTGGTAATGTATGATTATAATGAAAACAGAACATAGCATTGAGCCAATATATCCATATTTGCAGATGGCAATGGACACATAGGAAAGAAAAGGCAGAGAATATTAGGATGCTCATGTATTTCTTAAAAACAAGAGATGTAGCCTTGAACTATCACAGGAACAAAGAAACCCAGCTGCATTCATAGAAGAATTATGTGCTTGAAACTTGAACTCCACCTGAGGACTTTCCCGTGACTAATTGAAGTTTACTTGCTAGGCAAGCTCAACAGAGACAGGGATAATTTTGAAAGCTGTGTTTTTTCACAGAATTCCTGTGGAGAAATCAAATTCTTTAATACCACTTCCAGGATTTTTCACAAAAATCAAACTGTGCTCAAATTGGACATGTCTTCCAATGTTTACAACAAGAATTCAGACAGCTTTTTTGCCTTACAGTTCTCGCTGAGTTCTGGATCATATGGGTCATCCATATACCCATGTTTCAGGCTTTGAAACTACACTCCGTGAGAAGGCATAATTGCACCTAAGATCTTTTTTTTTTCCTTTCTGAAGTGGAAAGGAGAATCTCCATGACTTTGGAGAACCTCTGAAATTCAGACTTAGGCGAGGAAGTCATGGTGAGAGGACAACTCTGGTGGCCGTGGACATGTACACCATTTTCCAACAGCTAAGTAAAAAACGTTTGAATGGTACACAGGGACCAGTCAACAACATGCATAGCAGAATCTTATTTACAAGCATCTACACCAGACTGGAGATCTCAAAGCCCATGTTTACTGAACAACATGGGTTTGTCAACAGAATGTGCTGGGGAGTGGGATGAGCACAACAACTTGTTCCTTGAATGAAAATCACTTGGCCCCTTCCCAGCTGTTGGGAGAATCTTGTCTCTGTTGGCTCAGTTTTTGTTCAGCTCAAGCAATCCTGGAACTAGCATGAGAAGGGAAAGGAGTAAACACACTTGCTTCTGTTTCCTCACCTGCAGGTATGTCTTTGCTGTGGAAACTTCCCAAATGGGCATTTCTTAGATTAGGCTTTCCATTTGAAGAAAATATTGAGAAAGATATGAGATTATACTACAGTAAAGGGGTTCTTTTTCTGAGTGGAAGGCAAGCTTTATTTTCAGCTCTTTCTTTCTTTAGGGAGAACAATATCTACCAAAGAAGAGGATGCTGTTGGTTGGATTATGTTTGATGAAGAAAAGGAAAGGGTGGTCAGCCCTAAACTCTTCAGACTCAGGGGAATATTTGACAACTCCAATCACACCTGCTGAGCCAGCCATCTCAGTGCCCTCTTCATTGACTTCCATGAATGCCTTATGGATGGCCTCAGATATCTTCAGGCTCTCTGCCGAAGAGATGCCAGACAGGTCGGCTGAAGAGCTGAACAGGTCGGTCATACCCAAGGCCTTTAAGACAGCTGTGAGGTTGTATTTTTCCTCCATCTTCATGCGCGGGAGGTACACTTTCACCCTCTTCTTTTCCATCACGCTGGGGCTGGTCCACTCTGTAAGTTTTTCAAAGCTGATTTTTTTCTCAAGCTGCAAAGAGAGTCAGGAAATGAAACACTTGAAATGTGAATGCAACAGTTTCTTACCATCGATTTTAATCAAGGCTATCATACAGAAAACAAGCAAAATTGTCTCATAAAGTGCATCCTATCAACATCCTTCTTGTAGTTTATTATTTTCTTCTTCAGTACTGCCTGTGTCACTGTCCTTTTATTCAGCTCCTTACCCACCTGACACATCCCCTTCTGTCCAACTAATCTTATGCCTCATGAGACACATCGCAACAGTTTAACATCCTAGCAAATTTTTTTCACTAGTTTTCATGCATATGGCTAACTCAACCTGACTTAAAGCAGTTTGATGTTTTCTTTTACTTTCTGTGCTGTTCTCATTTTCTATTCTTGTGTGATCATGAATTCTTTCTGATGTTGATGTTAGACGCAAGTCTCTTCTGTTTTCATCAAATCATAGAATGGTTTGGATTGGAAAGGACCTTAAGATCACCTAGTTCCAACCCCCCTGCCATGGGCAGGGACACCTCACACAAGACCATGTCGCCCAAGGCTCTGTCTAACCCGGCCTTGAACACTGCCTGGGATGGAGCATCTACCACTTCTTTGGGCAACCTGTTCCAGTGCCTCACCACTCTCATGGTAAAGAAATTCTTCCTGTATCTAATATATAATGTATCTCATATCATTATATCTATTTCTTTGTTTGATGTGTAATTTCCAAATACATTTTATGCCTTTCCTTCCCATCTTCGTATTCACAATTCTCTGAAGTCTTAACTGACGAAGTATTATTGATCAGTTAGTTTAGCTTGGTTTTGCCATTTCATAATCAAGAATATTTTATTTAGGTCATGCTTTATCTAATTTTGTTTTTCATTCCATGATGACATAAGCAGAGCAGTTTTTGAAAGCAACCTATTGATGATGTTTAATGAGGATTTTGCTGAAAAACAAAAGCAAAACAAATAAAAAAAACAACCCACCAGGGACTCCTACAAAGAACGTCTGTTTCTCAACAGTTTTAGCAACAGTTCCTCAACAGTTTCTTTGGGGGCGGAGATGGAATTACCTCTCAACAGAAAAACATGTAGTAGGGCTGTAGCAACACAATTCTCCTTTACTTTTGTTTTATTAGGCTGAGTCCAGTGCTCTCCTAAGAGCCCAGTATCTGCCTGAGCACTTGGTAGCACTTGGGGGGCTTTTGTGCTCCCACACCTGCCCAGCACAGCCATGAGGTGGGCAGCTGGGATGTAAATGGACAGCAGAAGGTCTGGTGACAACCAGGTCCCACTGAACTGGTACCTCTTCTGCTTCCCCTGTCAAGGCCATACCTGCTCCAGACCAGAGACTTCATCAGGCAACAGCACCCACATGCTCAGCGTTCCGCTGGCATAGGGCAGCTCCAGGATCTTAATTTTCTCTGAAGGCACCGCTCCCACTTTGAAGGTACTGTTCTGACACATCATTTGCACAGGTCTGCTTTCTTGCTGCAGAAACAGAAATGAGAGACAATGTGGCCAGGGAGTAATTTTTACTTTGAGCAGGAAAAAATACAAACTCTTTGAACGGGACAGGACTTGCTCTTGAAGCATGCTGCCTTTTAGAAAGACTCTGTCTCCATTTTCCTCTCTTACCTGCTGGTGTGCTCAGGTCAGACACGTACCTTGCAAACCTGACTGCAAGGAGCCGAGCCCAGCTAAATCTGCTGGCCACTGACCACATCATGTTGTATGTGTAACACTCAGCTGCTGCTGCTGCCTGTGCAAGCCCCCAACCTGGCTTGGTGGCCAGAAGATGTGCCCCCTACCTTTGTCATGCTGAAGGGAAATTCCCGAGTGTCTTCTTCTTTAAACGCCGTCTTCCATATCCCTTTGAAGTAAATGGCATTCACAAGGACCAACAGAGTATTTGGACCAACAGAGCGTGGCTCAAGAAAATCTTGGATCTGTCCTTTAAGGAAGAAGCAAGGCAGAGAAAGGTAAGTTTCACAGCAGCAGTCTTGCATTTTAGACATCAATCAACATGCTGCTTTTTGTCTTGACTTCCTCTTCTTAAAAGGTCTGCATGTGGAATTCAGGTTCATAAGGATGATTTAATGCAGAATAACTGACACCTGGCCAGATACTTCTGCAAAAAGACAGGTAGGATCAGGAGTGGTATACCTCTCCAGTGCTTAGAAAAAGATTTATATATAATAGAAGGAAAAGGCGAGGGAAGCAGCAGTATAGATTTTCTGTTTCTTGCTGTGCTTCTTTCTCACATTGTTTTTCCTCCAACCTCAGCCCAATAAATGTACATAGCTCATGAGTCATTCCTTTCCCACCATCAGCCTAGTGCATGCATTACTTTAATTGCCGGAAGCCCTCTTGTTACCCACCCAGCACATCCTTGTAAAATTATGCCAATGTTCTAGAGAAGTGGGGACTAGCCTTGCATGAGTTAAGCTCTCCAGACACAGAAAGTGTGCATATAAAGTGTGCACATCCTGGCATCTCTGCCTTTGCCACATATGTTTAAAACACTGTCACTGCCACACAGGTGCAATAGTCATCCATTTTCCACAGGAAATATCCACAAATGGGGATAGGATTGGAGGGTAAATCTTTCCTTTAATGTTTAGTGTTTCCAGAGGTTGTTCAAATACAGTTGTGAGAGGGAAGTATACTTCAAAATCTTATCTGACCTTACCGTTTGTCTGATTTTCCACCCAGGAATTAATGAGCTGTCTGGCTTGATCTGATGCTGTTTTGAAGTTGACCATTTCCAGACCTGCTCTGTACAGTTTCTTCACACATTTTAAGTAAATCTGTAAAGACAACAATTGTAGCCACCAATCTAGTCATTTTTTTTAAAATGAAGGTTATATAAAACATGGCTAAAAGGATTTTTGTAGTGATGCCATGGTTAGACAGTTCTCATTGCTTACTTCCTGGAAGAACCTGCTAAAACTGGGCCAGAAAAATTATTGTGATCCATGACATTTTCAGATCTGGCAATTTTATTACTTTACCAGTTAATATATATTAGAAATGTTTAAATGTTTTCTTGAAGAAAACCTGATCCAAAACCACTGTTTCAGATTCATATCAGAGTGTTTTATTATGATTATGTCCACTCTTTTTACTTTAAAGTGTTTTTCATTATTTTTAAAGATAGGAAGTTTCTTTGATCTGGAGAATTTGTATCCTTTGTTTTGAAAATGTCAAATGAAAGATTTTGACACTTTCAAAAGCTGGTTTTGAAGTGAGGTTTTCAATCGAAGAAATGTGCTGAAAATAACAAATTAACTATTAAAATAAGAGCAAGCAGGGGGAGAGGAATTACATTACCAAATAGTTTTGGCTTTTACTCTATTCTTTTTTTACTAGGGCCATCTTTTTGCCTGGAATTGCTATTGTCAGGGCTGTGACAAAGGGAAAATCCATGGAAGTCCACACCAGTGGATTAACAGATCATCTGCTCTAGCCAGTCCTCCTGAATTACAGGTTTACAGAGAGTTTAGCAAAAAATCACCATGATGTACAACTTACCGGTAGGATTGAAAATGTCTTTTCAGCATACAGTCTATTGGCAACGTGGAGTGAATAATTGGCTTTTGGTGCAGTGATATCAGAAAGAAGTTCTTTAAACAGTATGTGGATATTCACAGACTTGCCACACTGAGAGTTGTTGATGAGAAGATAAAAAGGTACAGCTGTTAGTTTATTTTACAAGGAAGAGAATTATTTATAAGGTACAAGTAACATGGGAAAATACACAGTGTTTGGACACCTGCAAATGAACATCTACTATAGTCTAATATCTCCTTGGGAGGGATGTTTGATATAAGCAACTAATGATGTACAATTAATTCATAGTATATGATGACATTCATTCTAGGTAATAACAAGCAGAAAACCTCAGTGATGAATCTGGAACTGTAGAAGTGAGGTGAGAAAAACAAAAATTTGGGTGTCAATGATTGCAATTGGCAAGTTGTCATAGATATAGAGCATCTAGCTCCAAGCTTCTGCTTGCATTTTCACAGCAGCTTTCTGCTGAAGCTGCAGATAGGATAAGAGTGCTAGATGACAAGGAAGTCAGGAAGTGTCTCATAATATAATGAAAAAATGGACCAACTGCCTAATGTTCCAGGTGACAGAGGCTGAGTGTGTAAGAAAAATGCACAATGATAAAAGTGGCTGGAACTTCATTTGATGAGAAGGAGAATTGTGCTGAACTGCTCATTTCTAAATGCTTAAGCAGACACTAAATGCTTTAGCTGATGCTACCTTTATCTTTCTTAATTATGAAAAAAAAAAAAAAGTGTTATAGCTCTTTGCAAGTCCCACTTTGTGCTTGTGGATCTCAAGTGTATGGGGACAGGCCAGGGAGCACAGCTGGTGGTGTCTTTACAGAGACAGCAGATTTACACTGAGAAAAGCACACAGGTGGCATCAATGTACTGGGACCTCTCATGGTGCTCTTGGGGTAGCAGTGAGAACTGGAGGCTGGAAAAGTTCCTGTAGCTTTTGAAGAATGTGGTTACTCTCCAGCTTTTGAGGTTTCTGGGCTTTTTTCTGACAAAGCATATTCCTGGCCCACTTTGGAGTCTCAGCTGCAAGTCTGAGTGCTATAACCTTGTTCCAGTTACTGAGCCCCTTTCAAATGCTGTCTCCTTGCAGGTGTGCATATGCTTGTCTATACACCAAGGTAGGATGGTGCCCAAAGCATCCTATCCTGTTCTGTCACTTGTTCTAGTGCTACATGTGCAGCCTCTTTTCTTTTTCTGTTTTTTGGCCGGTTGGTTGGTTTTGTTTTTAACCTCAGTGATGAATCTGAAACTGTAGGAGTGAGGTCTCTTAAATTAAGAGTGTTAGCAAAGGTTTGGGAAGGTGTTGAACCTACTTGAAGCACCATCAGAACAGTCTATTCTCAGGAGAAAAGTGTGAAGAGAAATAAATGTACCTTAGATTTCTGTACCTTGGTCTGAATAGCTCCTCCAAGTCCTGCAATTTTGTCAAAGTGAAGAACCTGCAATTGGAAGTAGCAATAGAAGAAATTCAGTATGTGAAGTCTACTGAAAGTCACTGATGTTTGTGCTGAAATGACAGGTTTGGTCTAAACAGGTCTGGTTAGCACATAGATGAATTGAGAAATTGCATGTGAGCTTTAAGTCTTTTTTTTTTTTTTTTTTTTACTGCATGTGCCACACTGAAAATTTGAGACTATGATGATTAGCTTAGATCCATTCTTTTCCAGTTAATCATGTTCAGTCTATAGAACAGTTGCAACTTTATTGTATTGTATTTATAACTGTGATTTTGTTCTCTGAATGCTTCCTCTTTTGTATATTACAAGTTGTCCTTTCCACCTTCAAGGAATCAGGTTTGTGAAATTATACAAGCTGAAGCAAGAGACTCTGCCTTAACCGTTCTTCAAGACTGCTCTTTCTTAATGTACTGCTCTTTCTTAAAGGCCATTCTTGGTTGCCATAGAGAAGAGCAATGATGGTAAATGAAAACTCAGCTCAAGATCCAAACTGTGCAGTTTGGAATGCCATTCTTTTTCTAGGCAGGTTTGAATCCATTTATGTAACTTACCTTCTCCATCTGATACTCAGTGTTACCTCTTGCTCCCAGGTAAACCATGGCCAGGGCTGCAATTATGCTCAGGGGGGAGTAGAAGATGTTGTCATTGGCATGGTGGACTTTCAGTTCTTTGAATACATCAAAAGCAAATTCTGCATTTGCTGCACTGATGGAGCCCATTGTTAAATTTGGTGCCGTCTAAAGTAAACAGAAATATGAGCATCTAATGGTTGTATGTAGCACTTGCTTTAAAAAGTACCATCAATAGCCCAGAAATTTCTAGTTTATTGCAGTTTTTGTGATACTGAACCAGTGGATGATATGAAGCCTATAAATTCTGCAATCATTAGGAATATTGCAACTCCTGACCCATTTATCTCTGAATGCATGTTTGTTTTCTTTCAGCAAGATACTACTTTATCATCAAGATAGTAGCTTATACTTGACTTCTAGGAAATAGATTGTTTCATCCATGCTCCAATGTGATAAATATAACACTGAATGGATGAGTATCCCTACGGCCGTCCAGAGGACTCTGAACAATGTTTGAGATCTTTAAATTAGATGTAGCCAACTCACTATACTCTTACTTCTCACTGTTGCTTAGTACAGTCAGCCAGAAATTTGGAGGTTGCTTGCCTGTGTTTTATAGGAATAACAGGAGTAAGTTTCTCTGTAAATCCAGCCAGTTGCTTAGATGCTGATCTATAGATTTGGGGGGGAGGTCTTTCCCGTAGTCCCATTTTGGATATTTAATCTCTGCTGATGCTTTTTGTTGAGAAAAAACATAAGCATATGTATCATAAATACATGTTTTGGCAACACAGCTTGAAACAGCATAGAGTTGCATTCGTTCAGTCAGATGAAAGTGCTGTACATGCAAAGGAATGTGACATGTTAAGGATATTCACTGAAACCTGCAGTCATTTTCTTTTAATCTGAGAAATTTGCATACTGTTCTTATATCTCTAAAACAGCTAAAGTTGGAGGAATAGCAGCATATATCCATAGTTTGAAGCAGATGTGGTTGATTTATGTGACCTGCGAAGCATCTGGTGCTAGTGACTGTGGAACCACAGACTCTGGGAATCACCATACTGTACCTCACCCGTGTTCTCCAGAGAGTGAGACTGAGAAAAGAAAAATGCCTTTATTCCCAAAATAATTATTAAAATTAAAAAAAAAACAGTTTTAATGTGAAACCAGATTTTCAATGAAAAAGAAGTATTTCTGCTCAAAGCTATGATGTACAAACACTCATATTTTGCACACCAGAAGTATTTGACAATCAAACAGTATAAGATATATTGATAAGGCAAGGTAAAATTATTGTATATGCTGTCTTTTTACATAGCTGTCTTATACTTACCTTAAAGTTCTTAAACATATCACCTTTTTTCCATATTAAAGAATACTAATTAGAAATTATATTTCACTTGGAGAAATACTTACCCCAGAAACTTCAAAGAGGCACATAAAAATCCAGCTTGTCAGCTGAACCTAAACAGATTCTTTGAGCTCTTGGTGATATATATTGTACCATTTGAGACACTCCCACTGTTAGCCTTCAAGAAGTCATCTTTTGAGTTACTACCTTTCGTCATGATCTTTTGATTCATTGCACTTTGAAACACTAAGTAGACCAATGTTAGACTTGTCCTCTATCTACAGCAGGTCAACCTTTATTTATTGAAGTAAAACCTAATTTAAAAAATTACTCATTTAAGCTTTTACTGTAACTTATAAGGCTGTACAAAAGCAACTGGAATTCAAATCTAAAACTATGTCTCATGCAGTTTTTTTGATTTTACAATTTACTGTGATTGGGCCATATTAGATATCTAGAGCCAAATGAGAAAAAAATGAACAAAACCGAAGAAAAATAGTGGTACAAATATATCCAGCAAAACATAGTACATTTTAAATGCACCTATCTGTAACACCGGATCAGGTGAATCTCACAGTCAAGTGAAGCTAAACATCCAAAAATGTTACAGGAAAATAAGACCTAGTCA
This sequence comes from Nestor notabilis, assembly GCF_000696875.1. Lineage (NCBI taxonomy): Eukaryota > Metazoa > Chordata > Aves > Psittaciformes > Psittacidae > Nestor > Nestor notabilis. Next base: position 82,247 of record NW_009936754.1, read on the forward strand.
TAGTGCAGCAAGCTGGGGGTGAGGAAACAGTTCCCGTCACAGTCCACCACTAGTGAGCATCTGCAGATACAGCTGAGGAAAGAGACTTGCATTACCAGGAAGTGCAAAAAACTGCTAAAGCTAAGATATATATGCAACAACTCACCACAGAGTCTATGCAGTGGAACAGAGAGAAGTTCCTCATGGACAGTGACCATCTGATATTGCCAAAATAATGCAATTCCAAGAAAAGCCAGCTGTGGGATGGTCATTCTATTCAAAGAGTTTTGAGATGGACTTTTTCCATGTGAGAACAAACCCAAAATGTTCTATTTATTTTTCAGACCAAATTAATATTGAAAGGTGTTCTGCTCTGCCAAAATGCAGAAGTATATTACTAGAGTCCAAGGACTAGTGTGGTTTATAGCTTGTATTTGTTAAAAGCACAGACATATCTCTTATAATTAGGTGAGGCCGAAGTTTTTTACCTGAAGTAAAACTATAGAGTCTAGCATATATGTGGAGGAGGGGAGAAGGACTCTGAGGAGAAAGCACTTCTTGCTACAACTTCATTTTGATTAAAACATTCAGGGCGGCAGTGTTGAGGTGAATTAGAGGTCTGAGGGTGGGCATGGCAGAGGAAGAGATTTGAGAAACAGTCATGAATTATGTATTTTCTGGGCTTTAAGTTGGACCCCAGAGTATTCAGATATTCAGAAATGGTTCTAACAAGCCAGTAGGATTTAAAGAATGATTGAGGGTCGGCTTTTAATTCTCATTCTTAGCAGGTCATGGCAACAAGGCCATGGTACCTGCACAGGCCATTCTCATAGATCTTCCATACCTACTTTTTACTATGGCAGGTGAATAAACTACAGAATCTGCCTGCAGGAACATTCATGGTCTGTTAGACAATCATAATGCACAATATCAAATATAATTCAATTGTAAAAAGCTATTACTCTTTATTGAATAACAGATTTGATGAGCAGTAAAGAAACAAATCTGGCATCTGTAAAGGCCATATGGGTGGATAATAGAAATCCCAGGTTTGTACATAGTAAGTCACAGAGCATACAGCAGTAGGTGCACCCTCTGTGAGAGGGGAAGGGAGACACTTTACCCTTAACAGTGTTTTGCTTTGATGAAATGCAGGTATGCATGAGCAGAGCCCGATAATTGGGCTGTTTTTCAGTTTCCCAACTCAGAATGAGTTTTCATGTGAGGATGTCATAGCAATAATGAGGATGGAAAAATCTAAAGACAGTAAGCAGCTTTCCTTTCACCTTGTTCAATGTTCCTTATTCGGTGAGCTGGGCTGCTGTCTTTTACTTTATCCTATCAAACCATTACTGAATGATGGTACAGGTTTTGTGCGAAAAGAACTGCAGTGTGTCTTCTCTTATTCTCCTATTGTCACATATTTACATTGGAGTTCCAGCTACTGGTCACCAGCTGCTCAAACATGCCTTTGGGGCTTTCATGAAGAAACACTTACACTCCTTGTGTTCTGGCTCAGTGCGTTTGTCCGGTGTGGAACATCATCCGAAGTACACAACTGGCCCTGCCAAATGTCCAAGATTTTCTCAGCACATATTTGCCCTGGAAAAGGCCATGTTGGTGTTTCTGGTATTTTCTCCCAGCCAATATATTTGCCTCCTTTGTGCACTCATTTCATACAGATGTACATTTCAGATGTACATTTCATACATCTGCAGAAACATGATCACAACAGTTCTCCACACAGGTTGAATGTTTGATAACTACTGAGTTTCTGAATCAAACTAGTTATCCTTAAGTGAAAAACTACTTTGTCAAGGCAGGAAAGAGAGTTTAAAACACCCAAAGTAAATGAGGAGAAGTGGAAGTGAGGAAGTTTGGTTCTGCCAGTAGCCATGATGGGGCAGTACAACTACTCCAGAGAGTAGTCTGTCACTACACCCTGATGGGCTTGTTTAGTATTTTTTTCTACACGGAATATTAGTGCAAAAGTGGTTGCAGAAGCAGCCTGTGAGTTGATGAAAATTTTGATCAGAATGGGCTGTCCATATGCAGTCATCAACAGACAAGTGCTCTTTTGTAACTCTGCCTAATTAGGGCATTGGATTTGGGGAAATCAGGTGCTTCTCCTGAAATTCAAAAGCTAAGAGCGTAGTACTGTAAAGCAAGAAAAACAGGTTAAAATCTGCTCCATATCCATGTGTGGCCCAAGAAAGAGGGCAGCAAGGACTCTGCTGCCCTTTGTGCCTAAGCCAGTTAATGGTGTTTGCCCCTCTTCACCAGTGTTAGCATAATTGAGGAAATATTAAGCCACAGAAAAAGCATCTCTTTCCAGCATTTCTCTGTTTGGATTTTCACATTTAATTTCTTATGGTTGTGCAGCAGCTACTGTGCTGCATTTGGGGGTAATGTGTGCTACTGTTTTGGATGGCCTGACCATCTGTAAATAATACTGCAAATAGTATTTTACTTCTTTTGCTTTGTTTTTTGGCAGTGTACGTATTTGCAGGCTGTGAGGTTTGCTGGCATGATCCAACAGGGTGTTCAGCGACACTGGTCATTGAGCTTGTCCCTGGAGAAGAGGCAGTGGCAACCCCTTCAGGATCATGTCTCCTCCAAGCACTTTTCAGAGTCTCTGGCTTTATTCCGCTCTGCAAGCTCTATTGTTTGGCATTGTGCATTCACAAGCTACAGTTCCTCACAGGAGAAGCACTTGCTGCTAGAGTAAAGGGTTTATCTTGTATTTTTAAGTAAACATCAATTTGTGGGAGTACTGGCCTCTACTTTTGGAGCTGCTACCACTCCAGTAGCAACAGGAGGCTACTTGCCAGCTCCTGCTTGTTTTCACTACATTTTTTAGATGGTTTATAAGTTAAGATGGCAATGAGAAAAAAATGACATGAAGAGAAAATATTTTTTTCTATTTATACTGTATTTTGTTCATGTTTTGAAATTATTTAGATATCCAAGGAGTAAGTTAAAAAAAATAAATAAATACAAAGATCATGATTACTTCTACTGTAGTAAGCTAAGTGGCAATCCTTGTTTCAGCCATTTCAGCCTTCTTTGCTCACACACAGGATTCCTTTTCCTTCTGTGAGACTCATGCTGTTTGGGATAGTATTTTACAGCACTTGCCTTTATCATATATTCCATTAATTGTTTTTTTTTTTTACATTATATCTGAAAATATGTTTGTTTGATTGTGCAAGCTAATACATTGTAACACTGCTCAGTGTTCAAGGCCAGGTTGGACAGAGCCTTGGGTGACATGGTCTAGTGTGAGGCATCCCTGCCCATGGAAGAGGGGTTGTAACTAGATGATCTTAAGATACTTTCCAACCCAAACCAGTCTATGATTTCGCTCTTTCATTTTTCTTTTATGTAAATAATTTATATTTGAAACAAACCAGATATACACAAAATACCAATGGTGGTCTTTGAAAAACATGTATGGCTGTTTTTTGCGTACCCTATTAATCAGAAAAGCCCACATCCTGTGTTTGGTGTTCTTGTCTCTTAGCAGCTAACTGATGTGAAAACTGTGCCACTACTGGTAATTTTACTATTTCAGGCCATATTTTATACTGAAATTGCAGCAATCTGAGACAGCTCTGCAGTCTATTATGAGTCTGCTTTACTTAGCAACTGAATTTGTGTTGATTACTCTAATTTACTGTAATTTTTCCTGCATACCCCAGCATTTAGAAGAGCCCTTTGAATCTGCAGTTCTGAAATGGCTCACAGTGTTCACTTTCTTCCTATCAGCAAACAACAGGAAAAAGAGTGTGTGTCATCGGAAGTGGAATGTTTTTTCCTTTAAAAGCAAGTATTTTTCATGTATCTGTGGATTTTGGACACTGCCTACTGCCAAACTGGGCAGTCTGCTCTCTTCTCTGTAACCTCTTGCTATGCCTTCCCACCACCTACTCCGCAGCATCCAGAAGGTGGTTTAGGGAACTAGGTCATCAGCAAGGAAATTAACTTTACCAAAAATTTTCCTCTTGGTTTATGTCCCAGAGAACTGTTCATCGCTCAGTCAGGCAAGTAATAGTGGTGGTGTAGGGGAGGGAACAGAACCACATTAAAGGAAGAAGACAGGGGGAGCAGCATCCTCTTCTTCACTGGCATTAGGCTGACTCAGCCATGTCCTAAAACTGCACTCTTAATTCCCTGGTAAAATCAAATGTAAGATAGAAGTAGTAAGTAAGGTTCAGGGTTTACCTATCCTAATGTCAAGTTGTCCAGTGCCTAAACTTAGCATGATATTAAAATATTTTAAAATGGGTGGTAGACTTCAGTGTCACATTTATTAAAGTGCTACCTTTATTTTTACTTGCTATATTAGACTATACCTCTGTCTACTTAATACTGCACACTACTACATTTGCTATTTAGTTTGCAGTGGGTTTAGTACGCTAAAAGGAACAAATACAGGCTACTCATCTAAATACCACCACTATAGATTCGTTTATTATTTTTGATGAAAAAACAGATGGAACAAGAGTCTCATGGTACCTGAGGCACAAAGAGAGCTGTTTTTTAGAAGTGAGAATGGCTGATCACTGCTTAAAGTTTTATGTGGGAAGTAAGGGTCCAATTCCCAGCCATTGCAGCATAGGTCTTGTCAGAAAAGGCCTTCCATTATTCTGAAACCCTGGGTTTGTTCCATGGAAGTTTATGAAGAAGTTGGAGAACTTCCTAGCACATACAGGGTTTCCAACAGAAAACAAACAAACAAACAAAACCCAACAAGCAATGGGTCTGCCCTGCTTGAGAACAAGCAAAATTACACCAGAAAAATCTTTTGTTTCCTCTGCTGAGTACAATTCCTGAGAGTTCCAGCTTGAACCATTACCCACAATCAACATTTGAAGGAAGGGTACCACAGGAATACTTTTTTACTCCAATACAACGTGGTATTTTTCTTGGGACCTATACCAAACACGGATGGGTAAATCTAAAAGAGACCAAGTACCCAAGTTTATTTTATCCTTTAATGCAGATCCCTATCCTCCTGTCTCCTTCATGTGGCAGAATGTATCACTCATCTTTAGGGAACTAAAACCATGGGTTTCTTGGAGACATACTACATTAGGAAAGGTTCAAAATAAGATTTTATATGCAGATGTCTTCAGAGGCCTACAGCTCTTTGGCAAGTATCACATAGTGTATTTTAAGGTAGATGTCATTTTAATGAGGCCTCCTAAAAGTAAAACACATGTGAAGATAACACATTAGGGTAAAGCCTAATAAAAATGTGCTCATCTTACCAATGGGGATCTTAGTGAGGCAAAAGATCTAATTTCCAAAATAGCATCCACTTAAGGAGAGGAATACCTTCCAAAGAAGAGAATGGTGTTGGTTGAGTTGTGTCTGATGAAGAAGAGGAATGGATGGTCAGCTTTGAACTCATAAGAAATTGGGCGACACAGAGGCACTGCAACAAGCCCCATGGCACCAGCTGCTTCAGTGCCCTCTTCGTTGACTTCCACAAATGATTTCTGGATGACTTTGGACACAACCAAACCATCTTTCTTAGAGATTCCTGACAAATCAGCTTTTCCCCAGTCAAAAACATTTATTGCTCCCATCTCCTGGAGAATTTTGTTGAGAACATAACTTTCCTCCATCTTGAACTGAGGCAGGTACACCTTCACTTTCAGCTGTTCCATCCTATCCGAGTTGGTCCATTCTGCTAGCTTTTCATACGTCAGGGTGTGTTCAAGCTGTAAGGTGATATTGATAATAATGATTGACATCATAATGAACAGAAGGAAAAGATAATCAGGTTCAGTTTTTCATTCTTGTGTTCTGACCACACTGGAAAAATGTTAAATTATTGCTCTGTTTGCAGCCCCTTATGTATGCTACTAAAGAGAAAAGGAAGTATTACCTGTTCCAGGCCAGTAAAATCCTCACAGACAACTTCAGGAAGAAGAATGAACATGCTCATTTCGTTATCAAAATATAGGAGCTCTATCACTTTCATTTTGAGTTCCTCTATGATGGCCATGTTAAAATAACCTTCTTGAAACATCATCTGCACTGTCCTTCTCTCATTCTGGAACACACGAAACATACTAAGAGAAAATACAAAAATTATCACCCAGGTTTAAATTGGTTTCAGTATTGAGATAAGAGTTCAGTCCAGAAACATTATTTACACTGGTCGTGGGTTTAATGTACTTGTAGCATTGACAAGTTCCTCTCTCTTAACTGTAGTTCCAATTAAGTTAACCATTTTAGGAGCATAAAACCCACTTTGCCATTTCTACTGGTGCCAGATTACTTTACTCACAACTCCCTTATTACATCCTTCTTTATGCTGGCATGTCAGATGAGGAAACTGATGCAACCATGAATCTGAATTCTTCATGAGTAATGTATACATTATCATAGAATCATAGAATGGTTAGGGTTGGAAAGGATCTAGGTCCACCCCTGTGCCATGGACAGGGACACCTCCCACTAGACCATGTCGCATTCTGCTGAGATAATTTGTCTTTAGCTCATTTTTGTTGAAAACAAACACTATTCTGTTGGTAAATAGTAGCAGAGGAATAGAACCCTCAAATCCAGTTCCAAAAGCAGACTATTTTCAGAACAGTGTCCTTAGCTGCAAAATCCCCAAATTAGCGCATGTGCTCAGTGACTCTGACACAACCAGGATCTCAGCTGCATGAGACCCACTTCTGATGTGAATTGATAGAAAGTTACATATCTGGTTATAAAACTGGAGAGAAGATGTAGCTTTCTATTGTTCTAGGTGAAGACCAGTGTTTTGTCTTGGGATAACAGAGAACAGAAAAGGTCCCATCTGTTGTTATAGGAGACAGACATCTGATTTCCATCCCCCAGCTGTCCCAGTTCCTGACCATACTGTACCTTGTTCAGATAGAAATATGTTTCCTTAGTGTCTTCTTTCTTAAATTCTACTGCCCACTTTCCTTTAAAATATATAGCACTGACCAGGACAAGTACAGTAGAGGGATCGATAAACCCAGCAGAAAATAGGTCTTTGATTTTACCTTTAAAAATAATAAATTAAGAAGAATTATTGCTTTGTTCAGGTATCATCTGCACTTGACTTAATTATTTCTGTAAATCTGAAAAGTAGTATAATGCCACCAGACAAATAACAAAATGTTTATGTACAGCTTTTGAAGCCAGGGACTCGGCATTTTTGTGCTTCTTCCTACTTTCATTTCCTATTAAGCAAAAATCTGCAGGAAGTGTTTAATATGTAACAATCCTGCTACTGTTGGAAAAAAAGGTGGAAACTGAAATTAAGACATAATATTGTTACTGGTTCAATTACAAACCAAACAACCTACACGTTTTCTTCTTTACCTTTTGTCTCATTTTCCACCCAAATGTTAATTTTATCTGTGACTTCTTCTTCAGTGTATTTAAAATTGACTGGTTCCAGTTCTGATCGATAGAATTTCTTTGTGGAATCCAAGTATTGCTGGAAAGCACAAATGACAGCAGTTTATCACAACAGGATGATTTTTATAAGATAGATAATTTCATAGCTTCAGGACAATTCCATGTAGTAGATTGGTGAGAAAGGAATGAGTAAAAAAGGCATATATAATAAATTAATTGAAATAACTCAATCATTCAGTTTTTAGAGAGATGTTATTTATTAAAAAAAATATTTTCAGATCTCTTTTGCTGTATTTTCAAGCTGTCCTGAGCAGCGGAAATGTCTCAACACAGAAAAAAAAGTATCTATCAAAACCTGGTACCTTTCTTTAAGCTTATATATAATTTTTATGCTGCCTGTATTCCCCTAACTACTATGCGAAGAAGGTTACCTTATTTTGAACAAATAATCAGGATTGATAATATCACAATGAGATATATGTGTGTTTATATATATATATTTTTTTCTTTGTAGATATATGGACAGTAAAACACATAACGTCTATTAAGTACAAAACTTTTTCAAGCTGCTGGTCACCTTTTTCTGTCTCTGAAAATTTCTCTTTACCTGGAGTGCAAAGTTTTGGAAGCAAGATGAAATATGCACTGGCAAAGAGAAAAGTGGTTACAGGCATAATATAGCACTATTTCTAGCAATAGTCTTAAATACCTGAAGCCTGTTTTCCTGAGAAAACTGTCTGTATGCACTTGTATTGCCTGGATTGTCAGGAATGTTCTGAAATGGTGAATTCCATTAGACTAGTTGACAAAGATCTGAAAGGCTTCCTTCTAAGCCTTGTTTGCAAAGCAGCAGGAACCAGAGTCCCATATTCACACAGACTCTGAAGTGAAGGTGGAAGAGTGAATAAAATCATTTTATTAGAAACAGATAAGACACCGGGGGAAGAAAAAGCTCTTCTTTTGGTTACAGACCTTTGTTTCTTAGCTCTTTCTTTCTATTGCTCTGTTAGACACTAGTTGTGCATGTGTTTCATTTCCCTTTGTACTTTATGATGGAAGAAATCCTGTTGAGTTTGTAACTCCAAGGAGCTGTTAAAACAGACACCATGGCCACTTACCTGGAAGAACGGATAAGTAATTTCTCCAAAGAGCCTGTTGGCAATGGTGAGGGAGCAGCCTGGTCTGGGTTCACTCACTGCAGCCAATAGGGCCTGGAACTGGGAATGGACTCCTCCGTCTTCTTCACGCTTCAAACAAGAAGACAGGAGTTTCAAGGTAGGCTTGAGCTTTCACCATGCAAAACTGGACCTGAGGGTGAATTGCAGCCTCTCCCTATGTGAGAAGCCTGACTCCACCCAGCTGATACAGGCATCGGATTAAATGCATCAGGACACAACATCAAGGTCCCTCTGTACCAGATGTAAAGAATGACAAAACAATTCCCCTTCAGGCCCACACTAGTCCAGCTCCAAATCACTGAGCAGAAGTCTACCGGATTAGATCCTTGGAGGAGTAAGCTGCAAGGTGCCTTTGGCATGCCCTGTAGACAAAACTTTGGAGGTATCAAAACTTACCACGTTTTAGATTGGTACTGCTGTTTTGGTTGGAAACCTATAATGAGAAGGCTTAGCTGTTGAAATATGTGATCTCACCAGGCCCACACAGAACATTAATAAGCAGGTCTGCAGATCTAGACAGAGAGGCTGCTCAGCCCTGCTGTGCTTTCTGATTATGTGATTGTTTGCAAGGAAAAGGGCCGACAAACCTACACCTACGGCTTCATCTTAGAGCTGCACCTGTGTCTTACCTTCTCAGAAGGGTATGTGTTTCCTTGGCTTGTACTGCTCAAAACTTCACTGAAATGAAATACCTGCAATGTAAATACTGGGTGAATGCAACTGAGTGACAATACCTCAAAGCTTAACCAGTGTTGCAAGCCTATCCCTAAATGCAGCCAGACACAGTCAGTCCCAATTTTCCTTGCAAGTAAACATGAAGGTTTTGTAGAGGGTGAGTTCATGAAATCTTTGAAATCTTTCTTCTTAAGAAAGAAGCCTTTGCATATCCAGAGAAGACAGAAGACCATGTTAAAGGGAACCACCACTTCTGAGCTCTGCAGAGTGGAGGGATACCTCAAAAACACTTCCTTTAGCACTGATATATTCATTGCATGATCAATTACTGTAATAGTGTTTGGTCTGAGAAAGTTTGGTGTTAGGAGTAGTGTAAGAGAGGATATTTTTAAAGGTCCCACTGTGTGCATCGCTCCTTTGATGTGAGTAGGAACTGCATCAGATGATACTATCGGCTTCTTGGCTCTTATCTTACTACTGTCCCCTTTTCAAAGCAAAGGAAACCCACCTTCTCAATCTGTTCGAGTGTGTTGCCCCTGGCTCCGAGGACAACCATCCCAAAGGCAGCTGAGAGACTTAGTGGGGAGAAGAAGATGTTTTCATTTCTTTTTCTTTTGCTCAGCTCTCTGAAAAAGTACAGACAGAACTTGGCATTGGCTGCACTGAGAGAGCACATTGTGGCACTGTGGTGGCCTGCAACAAGGGAAACAAAGATTTAGGCTCCTCATCCTTACACCTGCTAAGCTTAGATGCCTTGGTAGAGCACAGAAAAGTTTTCTGCAGTAAATTGTTCAGTGCTTTATGGAAGATTCCTGATTCACCACGTTTGGGATTTCACAGCGAGTCTGAAAACCAGCACCCTGAATGGCAGGAGAAACAGATTTCCAGTGTCCTGAGCTCTGCTGTTTCTCCAGCTCAAGCACTAGCTATGGCTTTATCACTTAGCCCTAACTTTGTTCTAACTACAGTTCCAGCTCACTTTATCTTTCTTGCCTTGAGTCCTTTAGGCACAGTGCTTATTAATTACAACCCTTGACCATACCTCACTCTCTGTCTCTCTCTCTAAAACCTTTGTGCATATTAATCAGCTGTCTCACATACTGTGCCCTTCTAAGGCTGGTTCCTTAACAAATGTTTGACAAAAAATTAAACTACAGATAGGTTCACTTAGTAAGATTTTCAGCAAAGGCACATTGTGTATTAGTGGAAAACTACAGTTATATTTTTTATTTTGTCTGCAGCTTTAATATTTTTCCCAAATATACTTCAGTTACAATCAAAATCATTCCTAGCAAATAATCTTGCATGTTCTGCAAGACTCTTCACATTTTGCACCTAGGATAGAGTTCCTTTCTTATGAAAGCCTTTTCCCAGTCTCTTCATAAAGTAAAATGATGTAGAATCATCTGATCCATTAGAAAGTCAGTTTGGTATTTCAGGGTTTCCACTATTTTAAGTCACTCTCGTTTTGATTCCTACTGAGTCTGAATAACTTTCTCCACAGGTATGGAAGATACCTTTCCCCCAGTACACAAGAAGAACTAAATTATCTGTATAAATATTTAAAAGAAGGAATGGTATAGAAAGATTATACTCTCACAGATTACCACTCTGGGTCATGCAGAAGAGTGGGAAGAGGTTTGAGTTTGACCTTCTTTAGAAACACACCTGGTAAAGCCATTGTACAAGATAAGCTCAGCTCCATCACACAGCCCATACATTTTAATGTAATCCAAAATGTTGCACAGCATCTTGACAATATTCTTACTTCCTCAGAAAGTTATGCACGGTATATATGTGCTAAGCAGATATGTACATCACTAATGCATGTATCAATCTTTAGACATTTCATACTTCTGCCATTTGTAATGTAAAGGTTAGAATTAAAGGTCAGGGAGATATTTACCTTCTCAGGACTGATGGTGTCAACTTGACTGTTGAGCTTGATGACAGGGCTTCTGGAGCAATGGGATATAAAGCCATTGCCACTCCCAGTGGCAGCATAGTTTTCCCTCATGATGAATCACATTCTTGTCTGTTGCAACCAGTTATTATAACTCTGGGACCTTTTGTGGAATCTTGAATTTTTCATTATCCCTAGGACTTCAGAAAGGAGCCACAATATTAAGGTGTAAAAAAACCCAAACAACCTACCTAATCATAAAAGGAATGCAAACTCCTAGAAACAAAGGAGATTTCAGGGTTTTTACACGTATAAAAAATAAATTCTACAAAATCAGACGTGTTCCTGTCAGAAGTGACATCATTGAATGCAAACATATGCTTTTGCAATAAAAATTAATTATTAAAACCTCTGCAGATGGCACAGTAGCAAGGGAAAGAAAAAACGTAAGAGTATCTATTTGGCCAATTGTGACATAAGGTAGTGGTTCCAGGGTTGAGGTAGGGCAATTCCCTCTGCCTACTCCAGTTCTGTGCTTCTGAAGACTTCTCTTTTAAAGATCCCTTTCGGGGAGCTTTCGCTACCTGTTTTCTTCCTCAACTAGAAATGTCCTTAATGGAGAAGAGGAATTCAGCCATTTCTTGCAGCTTGTTGAATATCCAACTGCCTGCACAAACAGTAGTTTGCTTTCATTTGTGCGACATCCTAGAAGAGGGGCACGTTGCAGACACAGCGCAACTGGACCAAGTATGTACATGGGGTATGCTGCAGCTGAGCACTCTGCAGGTGTTGCAGTGAAGTGGCACAGATTGTGCGCATTCATTTCAACCACTTCACGGGCAGACTAACTCTGGTAGACCTGGAATGCTTTGCTTCCTGCAGAGGCACTGCAGTTCAGGGCTTCCCATGCAACATCTGCATTTCCTTACGTTTTCCTGATGGAAATATGAGGGTCTTGTTCCTCCTCTGAGGATTCCTGATATTTCTACTGTAAGTGGGAAGACATTTGTGGCACAAGGGTTAGAGAAATTATCCCTGTCCACATAGCCTTCTTTCAAAACCTTGCGTTCTGCAGGTGTGTTTACAGGAAAGCTGGACAAGTTTTGTCCAGACAGGCTATCCACAATGCCAGCTAATTTTAGCCCAGAACTTCTCATTACTCTTCATTTTTATCAGTGACTCTGAGTAAGTCTGGTCCTTGCCTTATATTTCTTCACCAAAGCATAGGCAGCAGAGACAGAGAAACCTAGTTATAAGAGGTATTATGTTTCTTGGGTTATTTTCCTAAAAAGAAAATCTTCCTTCACATTTAGGTTATATGGTGGGGGGGGGGGCAAGTATTTGCATGAGTGTATGCAAGCACAAACACTGATAACACTGTTTTGTAAGTGCTCTAGTTATTACTACTAACATATACTTAAGTGTCAAACCCACCATATACTAGGCTTCTCTGGCATTTAGGAAACTCTGAAGACAGTTTCGTATCAGTCATAAGATATTCACAAGTTTATTTCTTTCCAGTTTGAATTTTCTCATATCTTTTTTCTTGGAGGAAACAGGAATTAAAAATACACTGGTCATTCAAGGACAAGCCTTTGCCATTGCCTGAGGACAAGAAGGTTAGACCTGCACAGATTTTGCCTGAAGGAAAGAAAGTCATCCAGAGTGGTTTTACATGCTGAATGTCAGGGCAAGAAAACTTCCCAATGAAGTGTCTGTTTTGCTTTCGTGTTTTCTGCTGAGGAAGTGGGTGCTCTGCACTCAGTCACTTCAAAACCCAGCCCGTGAGCCTGTTCTTCATGTTGGCACCTAAAGAAAACTGCAGAACAGGACCAGCAGATGCTGTTCCTTTCTTGCAGTGGTGGGCTGTTCTCTGCATTCTTATTTTTAGCATTAGGCATAGCACAGTTGGAAGAAAAATGTTGTGGAATATAAAAGCAAGTAGTAGCAGCAAGATGAAACAAGTCTAACTCAGAGTAGCATTCAGTCACATCCCAGAACAGAAGGGAGATGGCTTTCAAGCAGCAAGACACATTATCTTTCAAAAATACTGGCAATCTTGAACACAAATTAATATAGCGAATGAAAAATTACAATCCTGGATCACAATAAATCATGTCCTTTTGGCACAGGGGGTGTGTTGGAGCCACAAGTCCCCTTAAAATTCATTCTTCTGTGCACGAATCTTTGATGGCAAAGTTCAACTTATCTAATATGTTAGCAGAGCAAAACACAACACTCCTAGCCCTACTTAGTTTTCTGATACTTTTGAGTTCATCTTAACTGCCTTAAGCAAAGAGGTTCCTTAGCTGTTTGTTATTTCTCTATTTCTTCGGGTACTTCTGCTGGTATTACATTTTTGAGTTATCCTAAAGATTAACTGTTGCTCCATTGCTCCATTTGGTGGAAGTTTGTTTCACATGGATCATTTTCTGTCAGTGACCAAATTAAATCTAATGAAGTAGCTGGACTGGCACTAATTCACAGAAAGAAACATTCTCTGCTGCTTTTCTAGTCTCTTCCTTTGATATTTTCTGCTCTTCTAGGTTAGTATAACACAGAGAGTGGTTTAGACAGCCATAATACTCTAAAAGGAATGTCTGAAGAACACAGGAGGTTTTGTTCAAGCAGATTGAAGGATCTCCTGTGTTGTAGGTTCTGAGGAAACTCAGTGCACAAATGCCTCCTGGGAAAGACAAAGCTACAACTCATCCTGCCTTTGGACAGGGAGCTGGGCTAGGACTCGCAGCACCCTGTCAGCCCTGTGACTTATGCTCTTGGAATAATGCAAAGGTTCATTGCTGGCCAGAGGAAAATGAAAGGAAGGAAAATGGTCATGGTAGTCTCAGAATCAGGAGACTCTCTTTATTCGTTTCCAAAAATAAGTCTCCTAACAGGACAAGGTCAATAACAGGAGGTTTGGTGTTATTTTTGGTTTTTTATTGTTTTTTGTTACAGAGAAGAAATTGCTGAGATGCATTGCATGGAAAGGAAGATGAAGATATAAAAGCACTGCAAGCACAAAAGAAGTGACGTATTTTGGTTTACATAGGCAGAACCAAAGACAGCCCTTTTGGGTGGTGGCCTGGTGCTTGTCATGGTAAAGTTGTTTTCGGGCACAGAGGAGTGGATCCCAGACTGAGCTGCTTCCTACCCTTAAAATTCCACACATTTAGCTAAGACTGTAAATAGTGCTGCATCTTTAGGGACAAGTTTCGTTCAGTACTGGTTACCTGCACTGTTTACCTGTTTGCAGTCATAGAAAAACACAATTTTACAGCAAAAAGTAATGACTTACTCTGTACAGAACAGGTCATCAGCATATCCTTTGTGATTATTCTCTGCTGCAAGTAGAATAACCTGCAGTAAGCCTGGATGGCTTTTTTTTCACCATTTGTAGTCATATGCTTCTGTTGCTGTCAGTGTCTTCAGGACACAGCAGGGAAGCAGGTTCTTGCTGAAGAACCAGAGGCTGATCTTAAGCTTGACACCAAAGGTTCTTATTAGCCCTTTCATCTGACAAAATGCATATTCTGCTACCACTCTGAGACTGCTTAGGTGGTAATTATAGAGTACCTGATGTGTCTGAGGTTGCCTGTGAGTAAAGGTATGATTGGATACATAGGGTTGCTGAATAGCAAGAACAAACAAGGACTCCTGTGATTTTCACTGGCCAGGGACCAAGAAGGCCCACCCTATTTGCCTATTTACATCTGCTGTGTAAGCATCACGAAAAATAACAAGCCTTGTACATTATATCAGAGCAATTAGAGTGATAAAGCATCTGTAGTGATCCACAGCAACTTTAGCATGACAGAAAAATAGGCCTTGAAGTTGATGAAGAAATGGGAGAGACTTCAGATGTTCCTGGTGGTCTCAGCTCATTTGAGAAGCCTCACATGAGCAAGGTCTGGTATTAATTCCTGTGATTTTCAGGCTGTATGAATGAAAAACCTAGTGAAAAGCACATATTACCTTCTAAATTGCACTGCTGTTTGCTGACTCTCCAGTTCTGAATTTACCAGCAACAGAGTGCAGGAATTGATGAGTGTCAATTTTGCAGAGACTTGGGCCACCTTATCCTGGTCATTCAGCTTGCCGCGGAAACGGTGAGCTCAGCACTGTTTTCTTCCACCTGAACTTCTTTCTGCACCAGAACTCTTTCCGTGATTGCAATGGACCACTTTACTCTCTGGGGACATTTAGACACAACACAAAACAGCATCCCAAAATTCTTTACCTTTGAATCATTTATCTTACTGGCATCCAAAAAAAGCTCTAGCAATGCAATCAGTTCTGCTTGCTGTACCTTCTCTGCTCACACCCTTTCTCACCTGCTCATGAGCCACGACTAACAGGAAATCAGATTTGTAAGCAAGGATGTCTGCATTTGTCTTCTTAACTGGCTTCAACAGAGGAAGAAGTTATGGCTAGACAGACAGACATTTCTGCATGATGCTATTTTGTAATGCCAACTAATCCAGGCTGTGCGACTGATGTCATCTATGGTATGTTTGGATAGCGTTCCTTTGTGGCTATTTAAATCATTTTATAAGCCAGGTCTTTTTACTTAGATAACAAACACAGCATTTTTTATAAGCTGTGAAATGCAGGATATCTATAAATATTCCTCTCCTAGATCTACGTCAAGTAGTTAAAATTCTGTTGATCTCAATGCATAGCTTTTCTTGGCAGCCAGCACTGTGGGGTGCAGTGATGAAGGCAGTAGAAGACTGTTTTACTTTTAAAACAGAAGCTTGTTTTCTGTAGTGATTATCCACTGAAAGAGATAATAGGTATTTTCGTGCAATGGAACTGTTGTCTGGGGTGTTTGAAACTGCAAAGGACATTGATTTGCATTTTGACATTCATCCCTACAAAAACAGCAACTGGCTTTGGGGTTTTTTTTTTAGCAATGAAATGTATGCATGAATGCCAATTCTGCTGACATGAAACATCAGAATTTCAATCTAGACAACAGTCAGTAGATGATATTGCAGTGGTCTGTCAAGACATCACTTCTTATTATTTCATTGCTGAGGCTCCAGTAATCCTCCAAACCGGTCATTTTGCAGCCCAGAAAATTATGAAAACCCAAATTCAGAGAGATTTGAATCTCAAAGAGAGCACAAATTCAAAGAGGAATTTGCCTATCATAATTCTGGTGGACTTTTTGGGGCTTCAAGTGGCAGAAAGGGGAGTTTGGCATGTTTGTGCACTTGTGAAAAGGAAATTCTTTGAGTTTTATCACTTAATTGTATGTCCTTAGAATACTCAAGCTTTTTTCAGTGTTACTGAGGATACTGAACAGCTACAGGCTGGGCAGAGAAGAGATTCAAAGCAGCCCTGAGGAGAAGGACTTGGGGGTGGTGATTGATGAGAAACTTGACATGAGCAGGTAGTGTGCGCTTGCAGCCCAGAAAGGCAACTGTATCCTGGGCTGCATCAAAAGAAGCATGACCAGCAGGTCAAAGGAGGTGATCCTGCCCCTCTACTCTGCTCTCGTGAGGCCTCACTTGGAGTATTGTGTACA
>NW_009936754.1:99274-108352 GCF_000696875.1 Nestor notabilis
GACCGTTGGGCCGCATAGTTTAGGGTGTGGTGTCCCTGCTCACGGCAGGGGGGCTGGAACTAGATGATCTTAAGGTCCTTTCCAACCTTAACTATTCTATGATTCTATGATAAACTCTCATCACAGACATTTATTGTTTCATCTCTAACAGACATAATATATAATTAAGTAGGTAATAAATCATAGAACACGGTGTATCTTTAGAGAATTGGGGGTTACCACGAGAATTTATACAGAGCTAATTTAAATGAAATTTGGTGAGAAATTCACAAATGCTTTGGTGAATGCAACACATGCAACACAGATTGGGGTTCATTTTTATAGTGTTCTTGGAGCTGAGTTGTAAGGAACAAAGGGCTATTTGGAAACATTTTGTACCTGAAGAAATGGTAGAGATTTACTGCAAAATATGCATTCAGCCACTAGCCACAATCTACATGGTGTGTAGACTACTTCCTCTGTGGCTCTGATACCCAACCATGGAAAATACAACAGTTGCGCAATGGTTTTATTGTAGAATAAGCTGATAAAATCTGTTTTCCATATGGCAAATGAAGCTTCCAAAAGTAATGTGTATAAAAAAGGAACAAAAAATCTATTCCCACCAACAGATCTCATAATAACTTTGAACAGATGTGTTGAGCAAATCTCTGTTGTTCTTTTGCAATTCCATGTAGCCATTAATTAGTTCTGTTTGGAAATGACAGAAACGTGTGGATGGAAGAAGCCTTGAGACTGTCTAGTGCATCTGCTGCCCCAAGGCAGGATCGAAGATGTCTCCATTACAACTGATAGGTGTTTATTGAACCTGTTTTTAGAAGCTTCTAGACAAGGAGTTTCCAAATCTCTGTATGTTTCATTGCTTCCTTATCCCCGGAATTTTAACTCATCTCTGTCCTAAATCATCCTGACTGTAAATTAGAACAGTTACATCTAGACATTTTCAAACTTTGATGTATGTTAACTGGCGAAGTCATGCAAATACTCATTAGTCAATTTATTCTTTGCACAAGATGTAGTGTTTGTGAGTGTCTCTCGGGTAGTAAAACATAATTATTGTAGATGTATTCATGACCAAGGGCTTATTGCTGCACTAATCACACTACTCAAAACACTGTGGGTATTGTTAGTTACTGAGCTACTTCAACAAATTATGGACTTGGAAACCTGAAACACCCTTTGGGGCTGCTCAGCCCTGTAGTAATTTTCACAATTCTGAGGAGAAAGGTATTGCTTTTGGCTAGCAGACTGGATGTTAAAAGTAATTGTTCTTCCTGTGACAATCCCTGTGGTCTGATTTCCATAGCTAGTCATATTATGCAGTTGCTTCGTAGTCTGATATATTATTAGCATAAAAGTGTGGGGATGTCTTTGCCAGTCCTTACAGCTAGTGAAATCAGATGTATTGTGGTCCAGAACTAGGGTGTGATAGTCAATATTGGTCACTTATTGTTAATGACCGACTTCTGAAAACAAAGTAAAATTGGTAAATACCCTTCCCAAGCAGCCAAGCCCTGTGAGGAACTGGCAGGTGTATAATTTGAAAACACAGAGTCAGATTCTCAGCCAATCTAAACTGGTTCATCTCCAGAGGAGGTGTGAAAAGAGAATTTGTTCCCATGGAAAAAGGCTCTTCTTCAGGCCCTGGAATAATGCAAATGGTATGTTTTCCCCACCCTGACACAGAATTTGTGTAATATATTGTTTCATCATTCTGCAATTTAAATTCCCTATCTACATGCCTGGGGCAGCCAAGGACTGCTGAACTGTCCTGAAAATAATGTTCTCTACATCTCTCCCCATTTCTGCTTTCTCTCAGTTGCACTGACTTTTGCCATTGATAAAGCTGTTGCTCTCACATTATCTTGGATAAAATATGACAGTTTGACAGCCTTTTCATTTCTGGCCTGCCTGTAAGCTAGATATACATCACCTCATGAATACCAGATACTTGTTGTAACAATACAGCTGGTTGTAAACATTTATGTATAATTTATCTAATGTAGAGCCTGTGACCAGTATTACTTACCAACACCCTTCATAAAACAAGAAACTTTTACTGCACAGAATAAAATATTAGGAAAAAATGGACTTTAAAGCAATATAGTTCCATGAACCATTATTTCATGCAGAATATGCAAAGTAGTCCCTGCTATTTTGGTCTTGCATGCTCGTTGGATGTGAACAAGAATGCTTTGGCAAAACATGATGTCCAATAGCTTTGGTATTTGACTGTGGACACCCATGTGAAATCTATCCGCTCACAGAAGCATCTCACACTGTTCCAGATGAAGGCAGGTATCTAACAACATAATGCTGATGAAAGGACATTGAGGATGTTTGGGAAATCATGATGCAATGCTTCCCGTGCAACTATCTATTTGTGGGCCAATGGAAGAGTGTCCATGTGGTATAGCAGCAGACACAACCACGGCTACTGCTGGTGGAAAGTACCATTTGACTGTTTTCCTAAACCTCTGTCTCGTACAAAGTAAGCTTTACCACTAAGCCACAGGAGGTAAACAAGGAGCTGGAACAATATCAAATGCTTGTGGGGTGATTTCAAAGCTCTGATCCTGTTAGCAAGCTTTCTCATTTAAGAGTGGGGAAAGCCTGCAACTACATGTCTTCATTTGCAGAGCTGCAGTTTACTATGTATTTTTTCCCCTGTATTTGGAAACCAGCTACAGGATCGAGTCATAAATATATTCTCCTTTTGTCTGCCTATGTGCTACATGGAGAGACACAACAGTGTGAGTTCATTTCTAAATGGAGACTTCATGATGGCCCTTTTTTCTTTCTGATATGCTCAGGTGTCTGACCAACTCAGCTGGAGACTTGGGGCTGAATTCTGTTCTGAGGCATGGGTGTAAATCTATTCATAACTCCCCCAGGATCAGATCACCAATATTTAATAGCTTATAAATGGATACTGTATAAGTGCAGAAAATTGCATAGGCAGAAGAAACTAGAATTAGACCCAATTTAATTTTGTGATACAGCTCCATTTCCTCTGTCCCACTTGCGAATCTCAACCATCAGGACTGTAAGCTTCCAAACTCTGGAGTTACTAGCATTCACTAAGACCTACATGTATTGCAGTACTTCACCCACTCTTGCACAGACAGAAAATGAGCTTTGCTATGCAGAAGCAAACTGCACAAATACACCTAGACAACAAGTGTTAGATTACCACTGAAAATCAGTAAAGACAAATTTAATGATTCAAGGCCTCACCTGAAGTGGGGTTTGGCACAGAAAAACACTTGGCTCAGTATTTCATGCTATAATGTAAAGTGTTACCTGTTCAGTAGACTCATCGCAGATGTTTTCTGGCAGAAGAGTGAACATGCTGAGCTCTTTCACAGTGTAAGGGAGCTCCAGCACTGTCACTTGCTCTTCTTGTCTCATGGCTAGTTTTTATTTTCCTGTGTGACACATCATTAGTACATTTCTTGTGCTCTCTCTAAAATACAGAAAGCCAATCAACAGTCAGAAAAAAACAGGCAAAACAAAACAGATAAGAAACCACATGGGATCCACCTGCTTGAAATTTCCACATTGTACACAGTGTGGAGACAGTTGGAAACACAGGGCTTTTCTCAGGAAACTCAGCACCCCAAGCACTGACTTGCTCCCAGGAGCAGGTTTCAGACCATGCTTAGCACTTCATAGTAAAGTGCACCCCACACTTCGAACTGAACAACCCCCTCTGGGCAAATCACCCTGTTACTCATACTCTTGCTCTTCCCCTGTGTGCTCCAGCTAGATCCACGCTCACTTTCATGCTCTCAATTTATTTTCTAAAGGCTGTTCACTCCCTAAATACAGTCACATAGCCACAACATCCTGTTTTTCTTGCAAGAGCTGCTACATGGTTTAGAAGTATTGGTTAACTTTCAGACACTGCTTCGCTGAAGTACACTGTATAAAAACTTTAGTCATCATTTGGATATTGTGTAAAACATGAAGTGCACTGTATGAAAACAACAGAGAGGCCAGTGAATTGGACTGTCCAGCCTGGCCTTGAACACTGCCAGGGATGGAGCATGTCCCAGCACTTCTAAGGTAACTGCTTTGCCATTTATCTCCTTTTGCATTTTTGGGGAACTACCAAATTCCATCCTGCTGTTAAGCAAGCTTGTTCACTCGAGCAAAGAATTTGGCTACATCCTACATCCTGGGATTGTCACATCCATGAAATGTGGAAGTCAGCCCTGCAGGCAGAAACATTGCTCCCCTTCAGCTTCTGTTTCCAGTATTCGTGCTGCCCTGAGGAAAGCTAAAGCTAAGAAAGTCACTTTCTCCTGGGAAGAACTGACTGACAGCTGCTTCATTGATGGAGGGTGGTGTCTTGCCCTGTCTTCGACCAAAATTTACCACTGCGTACTCTTTCTTCTCAGTTTATTTCTGAAGAAGGAGCATGCCTGGGAAATCAAGGGCAACAGAGTACCAGCAGAATGGCTTTTTACATCCCGCAGCAAAGTGGGAGACACAATCCAGTCTCTTCCAGTTTTCGCTCTCTGAAACAAGTAGTGACAGAAGCAAATTCATCTTTTTCCGTCCCAGAGAGGAGGGAGGCACCCTGTTGGTGCTGCTGCTTCTCATTATCTTCCCTGGTGCACAGTCTCAAAGATGTGGCAAGCATCTGCAGAAAGCATACAACAACAGCAAGAGGGAAACAGAAACAAATCGGAAAGTAAGAGTCTGATTCACAATGTTCAGAGAGGCACCTCTCCCTGAGGTACTTACGTGCATCTGATAACCTCTGTCTCGTGGAGAGCCCTAATAACCCTGCAGCAGATGAAGAAAGCTGGGCCCATAACAGCAACATGTTATTTCTTCTTTAACCCAGGCCTTCCTGCAGAGGTGCAATCATCCAGCCTGTGCCCCAGCAGCTTCTCTGCCTGAGGGCTACACTTATCGGGGGTTGTCTCAGCACTGGCACTTTATCTAAGGGATCTCAGCATGTTTTTCTTTCTGTGTTAGCAAGAGCCAGGGAGTGGAGGGAGAACACGGTGGCCTTCAGCAGCGCTTCCCCAGTTTTGAGCTTCTCCTGGAGTATGGGTCAGGAGGTGGGAAGACTAACCAGGTGCTATGGGACCTGGTTCAGAGGGCAGAAGGAATCCCAGTTATACAGCTTTGGGAACAGATCCTGGCACCAGGGTGCTCCTGTATAGTAAGAATTTTAGGGCTTTTTCCATTGGCCTCATGCAGAAAAAGGTCAAGAGGAGGTGAAGTGAAGGCACCACCAGCACAGCTCAGTGTGGTCAGCTCTGCTGGTCATGTGGAGGGAAAAGCACTGAGACAGAGCAGCTCCTTCGTCCAGGCTGGTGCTCCATGTCCCTCTACAAGGCTGGATGTGGAATTTACACGTGACACCACAGAGAGTTAGACACTGCTATGGGAGCACTTTCAGCTGAGTTGCTCAACTCTGAATACTCGCTGCTGTATTACTGCTGTGGATCTGGTTTTCTAACCCCTAGTTCTAGCCCACATATTTCAGCAGAACTATGTGAGAAGCTTGAAGCATTGACTGTTTTGGCTTGAAATGAATGTCGGGCTGATAAGGCTTTGTTGAGCTCCACAGCCACTGCCAGTCTGCACCTGTGGATGGCTTGCACAAAACAACAAGCAAAAAAGGCAGTACAGTAGAGTAGTTCCTGTCTGGGGGCACGGGAGATACACCAAATGCCCCTGGGTATGTCTTCCAGGATCCTTCGTATTCATCATCATTCATGAACAAGGAAATGGGCACCATGCTGCCAAAGCATTTCTTTGCTTCGTGGCGGCTGTTCTGCTTCACAAATAGCAGTCGGCTTTTTCACAGTGTTTCCCCTGTGAAACAAAGGGGCACTTGGTGTCTCATGGCAGGCTGTGGGCTGAGCACTGTGTTTATTTTAGACCAACAGGCAGCTGACTCTATCGAACAAAATGCAGCTAAACCCCATATAGATAACACAGGTTGATTGCATTAATATAATCTGATAACATGATTTGGTGGACTTTCCCTTATTATGAAATTCTGGATTGAGAAAGCCTTCCCCATCAGTGGTCGCCCTTCTACTGTTTAGTAAGATAATTTCTCACTCAGCAGGCTGAGGGCTGTGCAAAAGGCGGGACTGATCATTGCTGGCCTGTGTTAGGGACTGCCTTGTGATGACAGACTGCAGGGGAGAGAAGGGATAGGCAGCACAGTGGGCTGCGGTGGGGGCCTCTTGGAAAAGAAGCTGCCAAGGGTGTGAGCAGAAGCAGAGCTGTCTGCTGCTGCGAGGTTGCAGGCTGCACTGAGCGCTTTGCCAAAAGCTAGATGCCTCACAAGGCGTTGTGCAAGGAAAGAAGACATCTGTCAGGATATGCAGTAGGGCTCCTTCAGCAGTGCTCTTCCAGTGTTTGTAAAATCAACAGTACATGTATGGAAAAGCTGGACCCTGTTTCCAAATTGCAGCTGTCAAGTGAAAGAATAATGTGAAACAATCTTCGAGCTGTGTAGGTGGCGGTGCTCTTACACAAAAGCTGTGACACACTGTCTCATAATTAAGAATATATAATTTCATGCCTAAGGGTTCACATGAAAAAGCTGCAGAGTCGCACCCTCTGAAGAGCTGAAAAGAAGCTCACAAGTACTTTATTCACTGTTTTCTTCTCTAGGCAGATATTAACAAAATGGGGAGAAAAAATCATGCTGTCAGAAAGCTACAGACCAAAATAGTCCTATATCATTGCTAGAATACTTGCCCACATTTAGATACTTCCTTTTTTTTTTTCTGTGTTACTGGATTCAAACAAGAATAGTCCTGGAAGCAGAGGCTGGAAAGCAGAACTCATCCACAGCAGTTATTGAACTGCAGTTATCAGTCCTTGAGTTCTCTTCTTGTTCCATCAAGCTGTATACATTTGTGTAAGGGATTCAGGACTAAGGTGGGCAGTTTTCCCACCCAGCCAGTGCTAAAACCTAGTGCCTGATAGTGCTTGGTGCATTCGCCTATGAGACACAGGCTTGAACTCCAGCAAGGGAATGGAACACACTGAAGACAGGCCCGTCCTGAGCCACGCGAATTTCTCCACTACAGAAGTTATGTACCAGTTTCACTTAAAAAAATGAAGTCACTCGAATGGCAGTTTCAGGGAGCTCTATTTGAGTACTCACACAAGGTCTTCTTTGAATGCACTCACTGGACGTTGTCTGGGGACTTGCACTTCATTCCACCTTGTTCCTGAATTTCATCATGGGCAAATCACCTCATTGCTAATGTCAAGGCAGTTCAGAGTAAGCAAAGAAAAATACTAGCTGCTAGAGAATTTGCAGAAGGTGAAAATGAAATGTCTATAAATTTTGGATACTTCCACGTGCATGAGAAAATAAAACTTTTCTTTCGGATGGCTTTTTGGATGTACATGCTTAAAGCCAGCTCATGTTCTCTTTAGGAGAGCCACAGCATTATTTTAGTGTTGCTTCTCCTTTCTGAAGTCACCTATAATTCTGTTCATTTAACATGTTATTCACCTATTCCCCATTACAGACACAAAAAATGTACGGTTAGGAAGTGTGACTTCTGAATCTGGTTTTCATAAAGCCTATGAAAACTATGATGTAGTACCTGCTACAAGTGATCATAAACCCATTTAGTAAATGAGCAAACTTTACCAAGAAAATAAAACCAAGGATTTACTAAGAGACAATTTTTTAGTAAATGTGGAAATGAGAAGTCTAGACTGCCCTGCTGCCATTGCTTTGTGACTGGCTGTACTCATGGAGTAGATTAGCACATTGCACAGTACAGAAGGCATGAAACTACTTACATTACCATCAGTCAAGGCCAGGGTATTGACTGGTTTTGTGATTTAAGGGTCAAACTATGGCCCTTCCCTCAGTTAATACTGAGGGAAGAGGTGAGTACCTAACTCACTGAGATGATGAGCACCACTTGACAGAGCATCCACAGCTGCTAATGAATCCTTAAGAAGGGCTGTGGCCATGCAACTTAGAGAACCTGAGACACTCTGCAACCCGAATGCATCATGCCAAATTTCAAGAGGAGTGGTGGTGACTTGATGTGTAAATTTCTACCACCACCTCTTGAGAGGAAACTACATGCAAAGTTAGCTCAGACTGAACGTAAACATAAGGAGTGATACTGTAAAAGTGAAACTTTCAACACTAATCATGTCTCTAAATCCAGTCTCAGTCGTGAGCACTGAAAGTAGCATTTCTTCACCTAATAGGTCAAAAGATCTGTATTTTACCAATAACCATTATTCCAATCACAGCTGAGTTTCCCGCAGTTACTTCCAGAGCCAGGTAGAAGTAGGAAAACAAGGCAGATCCTACACAGTTCGCTAAGTATAACATGGGATATTAAAGTCGGGAGAACCTGAGATTTTACAATGTGCATGTATGTTTGGGTCTAAGACACAATACCTCATAACTCTTCTGTTTTTTTACTGGCTCAGCTATTTTGTGATACAATGTGGTTAGTATAAACTAGTTTGACCAGCTGTAAATCAGTAATCGATCAGAGCTCAGTCAGGTTAGGCAAATCCAGCTAACTGATGTGCAAGATGCAGAACGAGAGAATGGGGTTTGGGGCCAGAAGGGACCTTTAAAGATCACTTAGTCCAACCCTGGGGGCTCAGGGCAGAGCAGCAAACACATCTGAACCTTGACATTTGCAAAGGGGATGTGTGCTCCCCTGGCGAGCTGCAAACTGGGGGGAAAGAATAGGCACTGGACCTTGCTTGCACAGATGGGGATTGGCTGAGAGAGGCTCTGCCTTTAGTAGAGTTTGCACCGAGGGGAAAAAAATGTAAAAAAAATATGTCACACAGACATATTAAAAACTTGGTTTTTTTCCCTTCACGATGTTAATCTTCTTTTCATAGTACATGAGATTGTGGCAGTCATAAAACCGCTGCTATTGCGTGTACCAGAAATGGCCTGGATGCATCCCTTACACCAAACAGGGCTCACCACATGTCTTCACGGCTTCCGTGCTCTGGCAACACAGGAATGGCCCAGCTTAGCCAGCACTAAACAGAGATTTTTATTGCAATCCCCCCCCCCCCCTTTTTTACCTT